>NW_024728709.1:0-10776 GCF_018991925.1 Homarus americanus | reverse complement strand
AGCAGGTGGTGGTGGTGGACTGTGGGGGAGGTAATCCTGTAGGTGCAGCAGCAGGGGGTGGTGGACTGTGGGGTAGTTGATCCTGTAGGTGCAGCTGCAGAGTGGTGGTGGATTGTGGGAAAGTTGGTGCCTTAGGTGCAGCAGCAACAGCAACAATAGCAGCAGCAGCAGCAGCAGCAGGTGATGGTGGTAGTGGACTGTGGGGGAGTTGATCCTGTAGGTGCAATGGCGGCAGGTGGTGATGGTGGACTGTTGGGGAGGTGATCCTGTAGGTGCAACAGCAGCAGGTGGTGGTGAACTGTGGGAGAGTTGATTCTGTAGGTGCAGCAGCAGGAGGTGGTGGTGGTGGACTGTGGGGGAGTTGATCCTGTAGATGCAGGAGCAGCAGGTGATTGTAGTGGACTGTGGGGGAGTTGATCCTGTAGCTGCAGCAGCAGCAGCAGGTGGTGGTAGTAGACTTTGGGGGAGTTGATCCTGTAGGTGCAGCAGCAGCAACAACAACAACTACAGCAGCAGCAGCAGCAGCAGCAGCAGCAGGTAAAGGTGGCGGCGGCCTGGGAGTGGTTGATCCTGTAAGGTGCAGCAGCAGGTGATGGTGGTGGTCTGTGGTTGAGCAGGTGCAGCAGCAGCAACAGCAGCAGGTGGTGGTGGTGGACTGTGGGGGAGTTGATCCCGTAGCTGCATTAGCAACAGGTGGTGGTGTGGCTGACCGTGGGGGAGTTGATGCTGGTGCAGCAGCAGCAGCAGCAGCAGCAGGTGGTGGTAGTGGACTGTGGGGGAGTTGATCCTGGCAGCAGCAGCAGCAGGTGGTGACGGTGGGACTGTGGGGAAAGGATCCTGTGTGCAGCAGCACAGCAGGTGGTGGTAGTGGGACTGTGGGGAGTTGATTCTGTGGTGGTGCACCAGCAGCACTAACAACAACAAAGGGCAGCAGCAGCAGGTGGTGGTAGTGTACTGTGGGGGAGTTGGATCCCAGGTGCAGCAGCAGGTGGTGGTGGACTGCATGGAGTGATTCTAGGTGCAGCAACAACAACAACAACATAAGCAGCAGGTGGTGGTAGTGGACTGTGGGGGAGTTGATCCTGTAGGTGCAGCAGCAGCAGCAGGTGGTGGTGGTGGCGGCCTGTCGGGGAATTGATCCTTTTGTTGCAGCAGCAGCAAGAGCAGGTGGTGGCCTGTGGGGTAGGTGATCCTGTAGGTGCAGTGGCAGCAGTAGGAACAGAGGCAGGTGGTGGTGGACTGTGGGGTAGTTGATCCTGTAGATGCAGCAGCAGCAGGTGATGGTAGTGGACTTTGGGGGAGTTGATCCTGTAGGTGCAGCAGCAACAGCAGCAGCAGCAGCAGCAGCAACAACAACAGCAGCAGCAGCAGCAGCAGCAGCAGCAGCAGCAGCAGCAGGTGGTGGTGGCGGCGGCCTGTGGGGGAGTTGATCCTGTAGGTGCAGAAGCAGGTGGTGGTGGTGGCCTGTGGGGGGGAATTGATCCTGTAGCTGCAGCAGCAGCAACAGGTGGTGGTGGTTGACTGTGGTGGAGTTGATCCTGTAGGTGCAGCAGGAGCAGCAGTAGCAGGTGCTGGTAGTGGGCTGTGGGGAGTTGATCCTGTATTTGCAATGGCAGCAGGTGGTGATGGTGGACTGTGGGGGAGGTGATCTTGTAGGTACAGCCGCAGCAGCAGGTGGTAGTGGACTGTGGGGGAGGTGATCTTGTATGTGCAGCAGCAGTAGGTGGTGGTAGTGGACTGTGGGTGAGATGATCCTGTATTTGCAATGGCAGCAGGTGGTGATGGTGGACTGTGGGGGAGGTGATCTTGTAGGTACTCTAGCGTATTGTCAGCATCTGCAGGTGGTGGTGTGGATCAGGAAGACCGGTATGGTGCAGCAGCATCTGCAGGCAGGTGGCATACCGTTGTGGAGCTGACCTGGCAGCAGCAGCAGCAGGTGGTGGTGGGATCAGGGGAGGTGATCTCAGGTGTAGCAGCAACAGCAGGTGGTGGGATCGTGGGGAGATGACCTGCTGCGCAGCAGCAACAGCAGGTTTCGTGGTAGGACTGGGGAGCGATTCTTGCAGTGCAGCAGCAGCAGTGGTGGTGGGACTGTGGGAGGTGATCTGTAGGTGCAGGGCAGCAGCAGCTGGTGGTGGTGACTGTGATGGCGCAGCAGCAGGTGGACTGGTGTGGGGTCGTTGATCTCATATGCGCAGCCGCAGATTGCGGTGATCGTGGAGGAGCGATTCTCAGCAGCAGCAACAACACAGCAGCAACAGGCGATGGTAGAAAATCGTGGGGGAGGTGATTCTGCAGATGCAGCAGGTGATGGTAATCGTGGGGAGTTATCTGGCGCAGCAGCAGCGGCAAGCAGGTGGTGGTAGAGACCCAGAGCGCGATTCGCAGGCAGCAGCAGCAACAACAACAGCAGCAAGTGGGCAGCAGCAGGCAGGTAGCGGTGGCGGCGGCCTGCCGGGGAGCGATTTTGCAGCAGCAGCAGGCGGTGGTGGTACCGGGGAGCTGATCAGCCGCAAACATTAGGAACAGGTGGTGGTGGCGATCGTGTGGAGCTGGATTCTGTAGGCAGCAGCGCAGCACAGGTTAATCAGGTGGTGGCAGTGACCGTGAGCTGATCCTGCAGCAGCAGCGTGCAGACAGGACCGTGGGGAGCGATTCTGCAGTGCAGCAGCCGCAGCAACAGCAGCAGCAGCAGCAGGTGGTGGTGTACCTGGGGGAGTTCATTCTGCAGGTACAGCAGCAACAACAACAAAGAACAGCAGCAGCAGCAGGTAGGTGGTAGTGTACTTTGGGGCAAGCCCAGTGGCGAGTCCGGTACAGTTTACGGTGGGCGCGAAAGTTCGAAACCTCGTGCTTTACATGTACAGCGACATCGTTTCCAGATGGTCGCGGTTGTTGCGGTAATATGGTCGCGTTGGTTATAATGGCAGTCGTGGTTATGACTGGCAGTCGTGGTTGTTATAATCATGGGTCGTGGTTGTTATATTCATGGTCGTGCTTGTTGGTAATTATCCCGTGGTTGTTATAATCTGGTCGTGGGTTGATATAATCATGGTCGCGATTGTTATAATCATGGTCGTGGTTATAATCATAGTCGTGGTTGTTATAATCATGGTCGTCTTGTTATAACTGCTATTCGCGGTTGTTATAATCATGGTCGTGGTTGTTATAACTGGCGTCGTGGTTATGTCTGGCGGTCGTTGTTATAATTGGCGTCGTGGTTGTTATAATCATAAATGCTGTTTTAACTGGCGGTCGGTTGTTATAACCGCGGTCGTTATAATCATAGTTCGTGGCTGTTATACCAGGTCGTTGTCAGCAATCATGGTTGTTATAGTCGCGGTCGTGTTGTTATAATCATGGTCGTGGTTGTTATAATCATGGTTCTGTTATTGTGCGTCGTAAGTATTCAGTATACTATAGAAGAATACAGAATAAAAAGCAGAAAAATTAGTTAAAGAAATATTCGCCATAAGGAGAGAGGGCAAAATTCATAAAAAAATTATGAATCACCGATGATCATTCTGAGATAAAATTTATATTGAAGAGAAGTGATCCTTGATTCTGGTTAGATAGTCACCATCCGCCAAGTCATCACCTGTGTTGTTAACATAGTCATCATGCGCGCAGTCAGTTTTAGGCCCATCTTCACACGACCGACCGACCATCGACATTTTCCGCGAGGGTGTTACTTTAATGCATATTATTATTTACGCTGGTATGGAAGACCAAGCTACCCTCACCGACGCAGCGGTCAATTTGGTAATACTTGTTTAAAATGCCTTCTAATCTGCTCTCAAGTCCGTCTGTCTGTCCATATCATCCCAACCGCCTGGGGGAGCGATCTCTGCAGGCAGCAGCAGCAGCAGGTGGTGGTGGTGACTGTGGGGAGCGATCTGCAGCAGCAGCAGCAGGTGGTGGTGGCGGACTGTGGGGAGCGATCTTGCAGGCAGCAGCAGCAGCAGCAGGTGTGGGTGGACGTGAGCGATCTGCAGATGCAGCAGGTGGTGGTGGGACTGGGGAGTGATTCTGTGGGCAGGCGCAGCAGCAGGTGGTGGTGGTGACTGGGGAGTGATTCTGCAGATGCAGCAGCAGGTGGTGGTGGATGTAGAGCGATCTGCAGGCAGCAGGCAGGTGGTGGGTGGTGACTGTGGGGGAGCGATCTGCAGCAGCAGCAGCAGGTGGTGGGGACTGTGGGGAGCAGGATTCTGCAGATGCAGCAGCAGCAGCAGGTGGTGGTGGACTGTGGGGAGCTGATCCTGAGGCAGCAGCAGCAGCAGGTGGTGGTGACTGTGGGAGCGATCTGCAGATGCAGCAGCAGCAGCAGGTGGTGGTGGGGACTGTGGGGAGTGATCTCTGCAGGTGCAGCAGCAGGTGGTGGTGGTGGACTGTGGGGAGCGATCAGGCAGCAGCAGCAGGTGGTGGTGGTGACTGTGGGGAGTTGATCTCTGCAGGCAGCACAGCAGGTGGTGGTGGTGGACTGTGGGGAGCGATTCTGTATGCAGCAGCAGCAGCAGGTGGTGGTGGTGACTGGTGGGAGTGATCTTGCAGGTGCAGCAGCAACAGCAGCAGGTGGTGGTGACTGTGGGGGAGTTGATCTGAGTGCAGCAGCAGCAGCAGGTGGTGGTGGGCCTGTGGGGAGCGATTCTGCAGGTGCAGCAGCAGGTGGTGGGTGGGCGGGGAGTGATCGTGCAGGCAGCAGCAGCAGGTGGTGGTGGTGGTGACTGGGAGTTGACTGTAGCTGCAGCAACAGCAGCAGTGGTGGTGGTGACTGTGGGAGAGCGATTCTGAGCAGCAGCAGGTGGTGGTGGTGGACTGCGGGGAGTTGATTCTGTAGGTGCAGCAGCAAGTGGTGGTGGTGGCCTGTGGGGGAATTGATCCTGTAGCTGCAGCTGGGGCAGCAGGTGGTGGTGGTGGACTGTGGGAGAGTTGATTCTGTAGGTGCAGCAGCAAGTGGTGGTGGTGCACTGTGGGGGGAGTTGATCCTGTAGGTGCAGCAACAGCAGCAAGTGGTGGTGGTGGACTGTGGGGGAGTTGATCCTGTAGGTGCAGCAGCAGCAGCAGGTGGTTGTGGTGGCGGCCTGTGGGGGAGTTGATCCTGTAGGTGGAGCAGCAGCAGCAGGTGGTGGTGGTGGCCTGTGGGAGAGTTGATCCTGTAGGTGCAGCAGCAAGTGGTGGTGGTGGCCTGTGGGGGAATTCATCCTGTAGCTGCAGCATCAGCAGCAGGTGGTTGTGGTGGCCTGTGGGGGAGTTCATCCTGCAGTTGCAGCAGCAGCAGCAGCAGGTGGTGGGAGTGGACTATGGGGGAGTTAATTCTGTAGGTGCAGCAGGTGGTGGCAGTGGACTATGGGGGAGGTGATCCTGTAGGTGCAGCAGGAGAAGGTGATGGTGGTGGACTGTGGGGGAGTTGATCCTGTAGGAGCAGCAGCAGCAGGTGGTGGTGGCCTGTGTGGGAATTGATCCTGTAGGTGCAGCAGCAGCAGCAACAGTAGGTGGTGGTGGTGGCCTGTGAGGGAGGTGATTATGTAGGTGCAGTGGCAGCAGCAGCAGGTGGTGGTGGTGATGGTGGTGGACTGTGGGGAAGGGGATCCTGTAGGAGCAGCAGGTGGTGGTGGACTGTGTGGAGTTCATCCTGTAGGTCTGCAGCAGCAGCAGCAGGTGGTGGTGGACTGTGGTGGAGTTGATTCTGTAGGTGCAGCAGCAGGAGGTGGTGGTGGTGGACTGTGGGGAAGTTGATTCTGTAGATGCAGCAGCAGCAGCAGGTTGTGGACTGGGGGGAGGTGATCCTGTAGGTGCAGCAGCAGCAGGTGGTGGTGGTGGACTATGGGGGAGGTGATCCTGTAGGTGTAGCAGCAGGTGGTGGTGAAGTGGTGGACTATGGGGGAGGAGTCATCCTGGAGGTGCAGCAGCAGGTGAGTGGTGGTGGCTTGCTGAGGAGTTGATCCTGTTGGTGCAGCAGCAGGTGAGGTGGTGGTGGACTATGGGGAGGTGATCACGTAGGTGCAGCAGCAGCAGGTGGTGGTGGTGGACTATGGGGGATGTGATCCTGGAGGTGCAGCAGCAGCAGGTGGTGGTGGTGGCCTGCGGGGAAGTTGATCCTGTAGGTGCAGCAGCAGGTGGTGGTGGTGGACTATGGGAGAGGTGATCCTGTAGGTGCAGGAGCAGGTAATGGTGGTGAACTATATGGGAGGTGATCCTGTAGGTGCAGCAGCAGCAGCAGCAGATGGTGGTGGTGCACTGTGGGGGGAGTTGATCCTGAAGGTGCAGCAACAGCAGCAAGTGGTGGTGGTGGACTGTGGGGGAGTTGATACTGTAGGTGCAGCAGCTACAGCAACAACAGCAGCAGCGGCAGCAGCAACAGCAGCAGGTGGTGATAGTGGACTGTGGGAGAATTGATCCTGTAGGTGCAGCAGCAGCAGCAGGTGGTTGTGGTGGCGGCCTGTGGGGGAGTTGATCCTGTAGGTGGAGCAGCAGCAGCAGGTGGTGGTGGTGGCCTGTGGGGGGAGTTGATCCTGTAGGTGCAGCAGCAAGTGGTGGTGGGTGACTGTGGGGGAATTGATCCTGTAGCTGCAGCATCAGCAGCAGGTGGTTGTGGTGGCCTGTGGGGGAGTTGATCCTGCAGTTGCAGCAGCAGCAGCAGGTGGTGGTACTGGGCTGTGGGGAAGTTAATTCTGTAGGTGCAGCAGGTGGTGGCAGTGGACTATGGGGGAGGTGATCCTGTAGGAGCAGCAGCAGCAGCAGGTGGTGGTGGCCTGTAGGGGAATTGATCCTGTAGGTGCAGCATCAGCAACAGCAGGTGGTGGCCTGGGGGAACCTGATCTCTGCAGGTGCAGCAGCAACAGCAGGTGGTGGTGGTGGCCTGTGAGGGAGGTGATCTCTGCTGGTGCAGGCAGCAGCAGCAGGTGGTGGTGGTGACTGTGAAGGGGATCCTGCACACGGCAGGTGGTGGACTGTGGCGGAGCGATCTCTGCAGGCAGCAGCAGCAGGTGGTGGTGGTGACTGCGAGAGACTGATTCTGCAAGTGCAGCAGCAGGAGGTGGTGGTGACTGTGGGGAGTGATTCTGCAGCAGCAGCAGCAGCAGGTGGTGACTGGGGGAGGAGACCAGGCAGCAGCAGCAGCAGGTGGTGGTGGACTATGGGGGAGGTGATCTGTGCAGCAGCAGCAGCAGGTGGTGGTAGTGTGGACTATGGGGAGGTGATCCTGCAGGTGAGCAGCAGCAGGTGGTGGTGGTGGCCTGTGGGAGAGATCCTGCAGGCAGCAGCAAGTGGTGGTGGTGGCCTGTGGGGGATTGATTCTGTAGCCAGCATCAGCAGCAGGTGGTTGTGGTGGCCTGGGAGTGATCTGCAGCTGCAGCAGCAGCAGCAGGTGGTAGGGGCCGTGGGAGTAATTCCTGCAGGTGCAGCAGGTGGTGGCAGTGGACTTGGGGGAGGTGATCCTGTGGTGCAGCAGCAGCAGGTGGTGGTGGTGACTGTGGGGAGGTGATCCTGTGCGCAGCAGCAGCAGGTGGTGGTGGTGGCCTGTGGGGAGTTGATTCCAGTGCAGCAGCGCGGTGGTGGTGGCCTGTGGGGAGTTGATTCTGTAGCTGCAGCATCAGCAGCAGGTGGTTGTGGTGGCTGGGGAGTGCGATTCTGCAGTTGCAGCAGCAGGTAGTTGTGGTGACTATGGGGAGGTGATTCTGCAGGGGCAGCAGGAGCAGGTGATGGTGGTGACTGTGGGGAGTGATCTCGGGCAGCAGCAGCAGCAGCAGCAGAGGTGGTGGTGGTGGCGGCCTGTAGGAATTATCTCAGAGGTGCAGCAGCAGCAACAGCAGGTTGGCTCTGAGGTAGGTGATCCTGTAGGTGCAGTGGCAGCAGCAGGTAGTGGTGTTGGACTGTGGGGAAGGATCCTGTAGAGCAGAGGCAGGTGGTGACTGTGGGGAAGGATTCTGCAGATGCAGCAGCAGCAAGTTGATGATAGTGACTGCGGGGAGCTGATCTCAGTAGGCAGCAGCAGGAGCAGGTGGTGGTAGGGAGTTTGGGGAGGCGATTCTGCAGGCAGCAGCAACAACAGCAGCAGCAGCAGCACCAGCAGCACCAGCAGCAGCAGCAGTGGTGGCAGGCGGCGGCCTGTGGGGGAGTGATCTGCAGGTGCAGAAGCAGGTGGTGGTGGTGGCCTGTGGGGGAGCGATTCTGCAGGTGCAGCAGCAAGTGGTGGTGGTTGATCGGAATTGATCTGCAGTTGCAGCAGCAGGAAGTGGTGGTGGACTGGGGGAGGTGATTCTGCAGGCAGCAGCAGCAGGTGGTGGTGGTGGTGGCCAGGGGAGCGATTCTGAGGTGCAGCAGGTGGTGGACTGGTGGGGAGGTGATTCGCAGGCAGCTTAGGTGGTGGTGGTTAACCATAGGGGAGGTGATCCTGCATGCGCGCAGCAGCAGCGGTGGTGGTTGCCTGTGGGGAAATGATCCTGCAGGTGCAGCAGCAGGTGGTGGTGGTGAACTATGGGATAGGCGCAGCAGCAGCAGCAGTTAGTGTGGTGGACCGTGGGGAGCGATTCTGGGTGCAGCAGCAACAGCACGTGGTGGTGGTGGCCTGTGGGGAAGTTGACTGCAGGTGCAGCAACAGCACGTGGTGGTGGTGGCCTGTGGGGGAGTGATTCTGCAGGAGCAGCGGCAGGTGGTGGTGGACTGTGGGCAGAGCGATTCTGCAGGCAGCAGCAGCAGGTGGTGGTGGTGGACTGTGGGAGAGTGATCTGTAGCAGCAGCAGCAGGTGGTGGTAGTGGACTGTGGGGGAGTTGATCCTGTAGGTGCAGCAGCAACAGCACGTGGTGGTGGTGGCCTGTGGGGGAGTTGATCCTGTAGGAGCAGCGGCAGGTGGTGGTGGACAGTGGCGGAGTTGATCCTGTAGGTGCAGCAGCAGCAGGTGGTGGTGGTGGACTGTGGGAGAGCTGATTCTGTAGGTGCAGGGACAGGAGGTGGTGGACTGTGGGAGTTGATTCTGCTTGGGTGCAGCAGGTGGTGGTGGTGGACTGGGGAAGTGATCCTGGGTGCAACAGCAGCAGGTGGTGGTGGTGGACTATAGAGGGAGGTGATCCTGTGGGGTGCAGCAGCAGGTGGTGGTGGTGGTGTGGCAATGGGGAGTTGATCCTGTAGGTGCAGCAGCATGTGGTGGTGGTGGACTATGGGGAGAGGTGATCCTGTAGGTGCAGCAGCAGGTGGTGGTGGTTAACTATATGGGAGGAGATCCTGTAGGTGCAGCAGCAGCAGGTGGTGGTGGTGGCCTGTGGGGGAAATGATCCTGTAGGTGCAGCAGCAGGTGGTGGTGGTGAACTATATGGGATAGGTGCAGCAGCAGCAGCAGCAGCAAGTATTGGTGGTGGACTATGGGGGAGGTGATCCTGTAGGTGAAGCATCAAAAGCAGCAGCAGGAACAGCAGCAGGTGGTGGTGTGTGAGTGGACTGTGGGGAGTTGATCCTGTAGGTGCAGCAGCAACAGCACGTGGTGGTGGTGGCCTGTGGGGGAGTTGATCCTGTAGGAGCAGCGGTAGGTGGTGGTGGACTGTGGCGGAGTTGATCCTGTAGGTGTAGCAGCAGCAGTTGGTGGTGGTGGACTGTGGGAGAGTTGATTCTGTAGGGGCAGGAGGAGGAGGTGGTGGACTGTGGAGGAGTTGATTCTGTAGATGCAGCAGCAGCAGGTGGTAGTGGTGGACTGGGGGGAGGTAATCCTGTAGGTGCAACAGCAGCAGGTGGTGGTGGTGGACTATGGGGGAGGTAATCCTGTAGGTGCAGCAGCAGCAGTAAGTGGTGGTAGTGGGCTGTGGGGAAGTTAATCCTCTAGGTGCAGCAGGTGGTGGCAGTGGACTATGGGGGAGGTGATCCTGTAGGTGCAGCATGAGCAGGTGATGGTGGTGGACTGTGGGGGAGTTGATCCTGTAGGTGCAGCAGCAGCAGCAGGTGGTGGTGGTGGCGGCCTGTAGGGGAATTGATCCTGAAGGTGCAGCTGCAGCAACAGCAGGTGGTGGCCTGTGAGGTAGGTGATCCTGTAGCTGCAGCATCAGCAACAGGTTGTGGTGGTTGACTGTGGTGGAGTTGATCCTGTAGGTGCAGCAGGAGCAGCAGTAGCAGGTGCTGGTATTGGGCTGTGGGGGAGTTGATCCTGTATTTGCAATGGCAGCAGGTGGTGATGGTGGACTGTGGGGGAGGTGATCTTGTAGGTACAGCCGCAGCAGCAGGTGGTGGTGGACTGTGGGGGAGGTGATCTTGTATGTGCAGCAGCAACAGCAGGATGGTGGTGGTGGACTGTGGGTGAGATGATCCTGTATTTGCAATGGCAGCAGGTGGTGATGGTGGACTGTGGGGGAGGTGATCTTGTAGGTACAGCCGCAGCTGCAGGTGGTGAGTGTGGACTGTGGGGGAGGTGATCCTGTAGGTGCAGCAGCAACAGCAGGATGGTGATGGTGGACTGTAGGAGTTGATCCTGTAGGTGCAGCGCAGCGGGTGAGTGGTGGACTGTGGAGATCCTGTGAGTGGCAGCAGCAGGTGGTGTGGTGGACTGTGGGGGAGGTGATCCTGTGGGTGCAGCAGCAGGTGGTGGTGGACTGTGGGGTAGTTGATCCTGTAGTGTAGCTGCAGCAACAACAACAACAGCAGCAGCAGCAGGTGGTGGTGGCGGCGGCCTGTGGGGAGTGATCCTGTAGGTGCAGCAGCAGGTGGTGGTGGTGGACTGGGGGAGGTAATCCTGTGGGTGCAGCAGCAGGGTTGGTGGACTGTGGGGTGAGTTGATCCTGTAGGTGCAGCTGCAG
>NW_024728708.1:0-23127 GCF_018991925.1 Homarus americanus | reverse complement strand
GATTGTGGGCCAGAGTTAGTTTTTCCCTGATGTGGACTTTGTCCACCATTGCTACCTCTGTTGTCAAGAGTATATCCAGAATGTTTTTTCTCTAGTAGGTTCCTTCATGTGTTGTGTCTTGAAGGTCAAGGTATGCTCCTCAGCTTGTATGGTAAGAGTCACCCAGTCTACTGTCTGTTCTGGATGACATTGGAGTCTGTCCACTTCTCCCTGTGAGGTTGAGTCAGCCTTATAACACACACCTACTGTCACCTTGCTTTTTGTTCTCTGTTATTAGTTCACACCAAAAGTAAATTTGGATGATTTAGTTTCATTCGCTCATCATTACTGGTTATTGTCAGGTGCTCCATGACACAGTAGTACACCACCACCTGTCCTTTCTGGATGGTGAGTGATAACCTGGTAAACACATCTTCTCAACCCCAGGATGTCTGCCTGTTCTGTATCCACCTATGCATTTAAGTCCAGTCTTATTAACTAGACTGGTGTCATTCTTGTTTCATTCAGGGTTTTGTTCTCTCGGGGTTACTAGTATTACTTAAAGCTACACTTGTGATGTGCAACTCCTATACAGTATAAATTCCCACATTTCTCACTGTCTCTCCTTCCCTCCTCCACCTCAGGTTCTTTATAATGCGATTGTCTTTGTGTTTGTTTATTTGCAATTGTTCTCGTGACATGTTATGTTAGTCAGTCCCAGGTGCCACGTTATCACTGTGTTGGAGTTGTCTTATTTATTGCTTTAGTTTACTGTATCTTGTTCTTTATCCTCTACACTAGTAATACAGGTACACCACCAATTTTCCGGCACCTTTGGTTCCTGAGCCTTGCCGGACCATCCGTTTTGCCGGATTAACAGAGGTCATATATAATAATTAAGCAATACACCTTTGAGCCACTTGGTATACACCCCTTCCCCCCGGTATTTTTAAAGCACCATGGCTGCTAGAAACTCATCACTCTATCATGTTCAGTACTCTTACTGTCTTTCAATGTTTTTCTAATGCACACTTGCTTCTTGGAACCACTTTCTGCATAGAATCTCGTTACTTTTCTCTTTGCTTCTTTATATCATACACAGTTGACGAACCAATACCATACTGATCACACACCCGTCACACCGAAACACTACTGTCGAGTTTTCTCAAGAGTTCCACCTTATCTTGTATCGATGTGGACTGGTGTTTACGCTTTACACCACCACTGACACTTGTACTTGCCTTTGAAGCCATAGCTGGGGTTAGATATGTCCAAAATAAGCTGAGAATTACACAAAATGAAGAAGCTACCACCAGCAACTGCAGAATAAACAAACAAAGCGAGCGCGGTTAACACGCAATACCATCTGTGGGCAGCCCAGTAAACTAATCTGGAGGTCGCGAGAATTTTGTCCGGGTTAAAAGAGGTGCCGGACCATCCGTTGCCGGAAAATCGGTGGAGTACCTGTAATTAAATCCCTAACTTGGTCTTTTTGTGTTTGTGTGTGTATATAAGTGTCAAAGTGTTTGTGTTTAGAGTACACCCACCTCTCGTTTTACGTGGGGGTCACGTTCTTGAAAACCACCGCTAAATTAAAAAACGCTTAAATTAAACATAAATTTCCCATAAGAATACATGTAAATGGTACAGGTTAAGGGAACCATCAAATGCCACACAGGGTACGAACAGTGCTCTCACTTAAACCAAGCATGCGGCCAACTCACACACACTCCTCTCTGAAGGCCGGTGATCACATTTAATTTCACGTCCATTGTGATTGTTTTTCATGCCTTTTTAGCTTTAGGCGTCCCAGAGGCAGATGTGTGTTTTACAGACATGGTCAATGGGGGAAACAGCATTTAACACTAAAAAGGTACGTGATAAACACAATGCAAATTGGAGCACAGAGAAGTAGTAGTGCTGGTGTGAACTGAGAAAGTGATACCCGGGAAGCTTGCTGGACGTGGTCAAAGTTGTTGTGCAGAATACTTCATTATCTTCACCATTAAATGTAATAATCTTTATTATTACATTATTATAATTATTATTATTATTATTATTATTAATAATATAGAATTTTTGATGTTGATATGACTGCGACTTTATAGTAATAACTTACAAGTACCTCAACAGGCATCACACGCGACTCCACTGCCAGGCGACCAGGTGAATACACGATGCAAATTTAAACTGTCTTGAGCGCGTTATTTAAAAAATAGGTGCGTGTAAATTAGCTTTTGGTATTAATTGAACAATCGCGTTGTTCCAAAAACGCTTAAATCAAACGCACGTAAAACGAGAGTTACCTGTATATAAAGTAAAAGCATAAAATCATTTTAACACCTGTGCTGAACTGATATTCCAGCCCAGGTGTGCCACAAGAAATATGAAGATTAGTTATTACAGAAAAAAAAAATTTAACCCAAAGTTGATTGTAAATACATAAATACCTCTGTCTCATATTTTCTCTCTTAATTATGTTAATAACTTTAAGCTTTGCATATCATCGTTTATCAATTTTGATACCTTACAAATACTAGTTTCTTTTTTACTTTTTCTACTTGTATGTTTCACTTCAGTTAATTAAACTTTTGTTTTGTGTAAGTAGTTTTGAAGAAAGCTACTTTATACAAATTATAATTTGTACAAAGCAACAGTGTAGTACTGTACTTTATTTTAAGTAATACTTCCAGATACTTTCTCCATCACTGTCTAAAGTGGACCTGAATTGAGCTGGACCTGATGTGAACTAGACTAAAGTGGGCTGGACGTGCAAGTGAATGAGATCTGAAGTTAACTGGACCTAAAGGACTAGATGGTAATTACTTGTAATTACTATTTTCTGGTACTTTGAATATTAGGAAGGTTCTACAGGCATTCCCCAGTTTATAAGAGAGTTCTGTTCCTGTAAAACCTTTAGTAAATCAGATAAATTTTCCCATAGACTCCCATTATAAAAGCCAAGATACTTTTCTATAATGAAAATACTAACCCAAAATGTCTTAATCCTTAAGCCCTGGGTGACGTTGCAGAACGTCCGCCTATTTTCCCATGACACAGAGTGAGAGTTAACACTGTGGTGTTAATAACTTTAATAAAGTGAGGATATTACTTCAATAATTATGTAAGAGATAAAATCACAAAGTAACTTCATGAAATTACCGTTTACTGTATCTTAAAGTATAGTTCAAGTCTTAATGATCAAATTTTTATGTAAAAAATTGGGGTCAAACTATACACGCATAATATTTTTGAGGGGTTACAATTTATGCATTTCCATGGGTCATTTACAGTGAATGATAGTACCTGGTACAGTACATGCTTATGGTAGGTTAACCTTACCAGTAAGCTCCTTTATCCTGGGCTTGCCTGTCTACCTCAAGATCATTTTTTTATGTAGCTACAGGAAGAGCAGAACCTTTCACTATACAGTATATGCTGCTTTAAATATACAAATGCCTGATAGAATTGATTTAGATATTTTTCTTTGCATCTGTTTAAATTACTGGGAGATTATCAACTTTCCCCACCTGTGAGCTGTATGCCATGTTATGGTCAGAGTGAGGGAAGAGTGGACAAAAGTTAATTGAGAGGGAAGACTGCTGGAGACATAATTGAAGAGTATTACAGTGAGGGAGGGAAGGCTGGTGATATGAATTAAAACTATACTCAAGTAACGTATATGTGGGAGAAACTTGACTAGAACATAAGACTTTACTGTACTGTTATAAGGGCCTGTGCCTCTTATAACAATTTTACTTATAATCATTGGTAGTGTGACGAGAGGAGGCTCGGGGGTATATGTAATGATAGTATCAAGTAATAGGGAAGAAATAACGGTAGATACTGTAGGTAAATAATAGACACAATATACAAATACAATATTTATTTAAACATTAAAATGGAGATAGGAGAAAGAATATATGTACCAACAGACGAAACCTGGTACTATGCCCTCAGGCTCAACATACTCACACCACTACTGGGTGGACATACTCAATAACACTCACACCACTACTGGGTGGACATACTCAATAACACTTAAACTCTTATCGTAACTTAGCACCATAAAGACCAAGGACAACTGCCACTACAACACTCAGTAGTCAGGAGTGATAATCAAGCAACCGCCATGGGGGTCCTGCCACCATGGGGTACTTTCCAATGAACTCTGAAGAACCCAGTGGAATAACACAACCACACCATAGCCCTACTGAGTTAGACACTCATCCACCAATGATGGGGGCTGGTAGTTGTGTGGGGCTTGGTGATCCGGGGTCACCTCGCGGGCCGAGCGTTAGGGTCAGACTGGCCAGCTATGGGGGCCATAGGTAGTCTGAAGTGTCTGACGGTTGGGTCTCACGAAGATAACTGATCCTACTGGACCTCGGACATCTCTCCAGACATAGTGGATACAACATCCACCCTACAGACACGGCCTAGGCTGTGTTAGGGACCTGTATGGGTGAAGGGGCGAGCACTTACTAACTGTGACAGCGACACCACGTTTCAGGGGACGTTAAAGACGTAAACATTACTTCACTCAGAGCATATCAACTGCGTTACTGTAACACTTGCACAATCAACTATTAATTGGGTCAAATCACTTAAAGAAGGGCGAATCACAACACAGAGTGGAATGACCTACCTGTATGGGTGAAGGGGCGAGCACTTACTAACGGTTGAAATGCCCGCAGCACTCTCACTCAAGCTAGGTCAGGGACTCCACCTACTTCTATTTCGATGAATTACTTTACTGTACACTCTGACGTTGAAACTGAGACTATGAACTCAGTTTCATTTCCTACTATTATCTTCACTAACAATGCTCTGACTGAGCTATCAAAAGCAAAAATTAAATTGATTACCAAGGGTTGGATGGCAACAGGTCCCAACATACAGCGTCTTGCTACGAAATTCGCAGATTATATTCAAAGTTCCCTTTAGACAAAGACGGCCTCTCGATGACGTCATCAAGGAAACAGAGAAAACAGGGGACGTTTCCACTGGGGGACTCAGGTTTTGTGGACGTTTGAGCGTAAAATGAATCCTTAAGGTTTTTAGGTTAGCCGTCATCACGATCATGACACTGGGAAGGAGGTTTTTGGACCAGCATGCTTGTTTGTCCAATGGTTCCAGGAGTCAGGATCCTCTTGGAGGAGAACCCTGGCCCTCGGATCTGGCATCAGCCAGGTTCAGGGACTCCCCATTTTTTTTTTCTTATCGTTGCCCTCCTCCTTTATCAACTGGAATGGACATTGTGAAGTCCAGCATAAACAAATGGAAATGAAATTGTAGAAGAAAAGTGCAAGATTTTAATGGTTTATTATGAGAATACTGTATTGTATTGGTGTAATGTCTGTATGTATTGTCTCTTTTCATCAGTCATCTATACAATAGTCACTTACCAATGTAATTTGAAGAATCATCAACTGCATTTGCCCCCTTTCCCCCACCCCTTTAGAACGGGGGTCAGAAGTCTGTTCTGGGAAATGCCTTACTCTCGGAACATTGTATCTCCGTTCTAGAGGATTCGGACATTTCTGTATCTGGGATAAGGAGCTTCCTGGAGGAGGTAACTGACCCTAGGAGCAGCATTTGCTGTGTCTCAGAAGTCAGTGTCAGGCTGCGTAGGTTCCCTTTTTTTGTAAGGGTTTGGAATTGCTCATCCAGGAAGTGCCAAACCTAGGACAAGGAGAGCCGGTCCTGAACTTGGTTAGCCTTTTTTTTATCCTTTTGAGCTGGGGTCAGGAGGCTTCTTCCAAGAGGCTTTTGGACCAGCATTCTTGTTTGTCCAGTGGTTCCAGGAGTCAGGATCCTCTTGGGGGAGAACCCTGGCCCTTGGACCTGGCATCAGCCAGGTTCAGGGACTCCCAATTTTTTTCTTATCGTTGCCCTCCTCCTCTATCAACTGGAATGGGCATTGTGAAGTCCAACGTGAACAAATGGACAGGAAATTGGAGAAAAGGATGGGCGATTTTTTTTATATGTATTTTAATGGTTTATGAACATAATGTTATTGTATTGTTTTTCTTCTGTCATGTATAGTCACTTACCAATGTAATTTGCTTTGATGCCTTCAGCAAAGAAAACACTTTAAACATAAGTAACTATAGCTTGAACAATGGTAAATAACCTTTGTTATTGAGTACCAAGTTAGTGTGATGACTTACTGTACAGTACATCAGGGAATTACTAACACCATAGGCTATTTTACTTGTTTGAATATAACCTTGGGGTGTTTGAGGCACCCAAGGCTATAGCATTGGGTGTCTTCCAGGTATCACATATCATGCTGTGTCTCTTGGGTCGTGCATGGTTGATGCTGTATGTTGTTCTTATATCATGTTTTGGGTATTTTGACGCTCTATCTCTCTCTCTTTGTTTATCTTTCTCACACTCACACACAGAAAAAATAAATAAAAAACCCTAAACTATCTGACTTAGATACATAATGAGATCATTAAAAGTTGAAAGTCACCATCATTGTACCAGAAAATTCACAATCTCTTCTCTCAACAGGTTGGAGGAAGGCATAAGGTCGAGCATGACCCAACACACACACAACCATTGCTGGTGTTGGCTGGGCAGAAGCCGTCACTTGTGCACCAAGATGTCTTCACGTTTTAGCTCTGGTCTATAGTCTCAAATGTAAAGTATGTTGAATATTTCTCCTAAGTTAAGATGCAAGGTTGTATCTGATTGTGTGATTCAAGGTGATGGAATCTCAAAGGTATGTTGAATATTTCTTATAAATTAAGATGTAAAAATGTATCTGATTGGTGACATAAGATACAACATAGGTCAAGGATGAGTTGTCCTAATTTATTTAGTATGGATCAGGAAGCTAATTCTAGGACTGTAGTTAGCCTGATTAAAACTCGGGCCTTCGTTGATGAGCGGCAACAATTTGACAGTGATTACATGAGATCATCGGAATCGTCTTAGTGATGTGAAAGTGTAAACCGATAAAGGATTTTTAGTGCTAGATGCGATTGTATTTTTTAAAACTCAATCTCCACTGAGTTGGAGGTACAGCCCAGGTCAAGAGGCCTACAACCACAAAATCTTTGTCATAAGACAATTTTTTTTTTTTTTAATGGAGTTGTGGTCATTGCTGTGATTGGCCACCCAAAGGCCTGATTTACCTTCTTCTCGCAATGGCCCGAGAACTTCAGCTCATTGTCAACATACACACCTAGGTCCTTCTCCCATTCAGTCTCAAATAGTGCAGTTTCTTCATCCCGTTGGGACATTTGATATGCCTCCTTACCGTTGGTACGCCCCAGGTGCATCCTCTTACACTTCGTGACTTTGAATCTCAGTAGCCATTTCTTCGACCTTTTTTGGAGCTGACAGAGATCCTTCTGCAGCTCTTCACAGTTTGCATGGTACTTGATTTCCTGAAATAACTTGGCATCATCAGCAACATTTGTATGGAGGAGTGTACAACGTCAGGCATGTTATTTATGAAATAAACAAACGACAGCGGGCCCTACACTGCCCTGTGGTACCCCTTTTGTGACAGGTACAGATGATGATTTTGTGCTATTAATCACCACACACTGCTTGCAGTCATATAGAAAGTCTTCTATCCACGCTAGGATATTTCCCCGAATACCGTACCCTTCCAGTTTGATTTTCAGCCTTTCGTGGGGTACACTGTTGAAAGCCTTGGCAAAATCTAGGTATAGGTTATCGATATTACCACCCCGTTCCAGAATATGGGTCCAAATATCCAATACTTTGAGCAATTGTGTTAAGCAGGAACGCCCCGGCATAAAACCATGTTGACAATCCTCTACAAGGTTGTTTCGTAGTAGATGTTCCATCACGGCATCTCTGATAGTACTCTCAAGTATTTTACATATTATGCTGGTCAGGCTCACCCCTCTATAGTTTTTCGTGGAGTGGCGATCACCCTTCTTGAGTATAGGACTCGCATAAACCACTTTCCAATCACTGGGGACCTTTTGTTCATCCAGGCATTTACAAAACAGGATCTTTAGGGGCTCGGCAAGCTTGTTGCACAACTCTCTTAGCACTCTGGGATGCACAATGTCAGGGCCAGGACTCTTATGGACCTTCAGCTTTGACAGTTTATTTCTAATACCCTCTTCTGTGAACATAATGTGGGTCAGTGCTGTGTCGAACCGTTTGTCCCCAAACTCAGGAAGGTTAATCGCATCCTCTCCTGTGAACACCAAGGAAAAGAAGCTGTTCAATGCCTCGGCTTTATCCTAGTCAGAATCTGTGTAACTACCATCTTCAAGCCTCAGGTCTGATACTCCTACTCGCATTTTTAATTTCGACTTTGCATAGCGGTAAAACGCCTTTGGATTTGTCTTGACCTCACTTGCAACCAGCCTCTGGAACTCCTTTTCAGCCCTTCTACACCTACCTTTGCTTGTTTTCTGGCTCTTGCATACATCCTCCTGTCCTGCTCATCGCTTGACCCAACCTACGTCTTGAATTCTGGGTTTTCTTCTTAACTTTGTCAACCGCCGCATGGTTTATGTGTAGGGACCCCCTCATATTCCTAGAGGCACTGGGTTTGGTCTTGGGTATATATTTATAGATCAAATGGGTCACTTTACTAGTTATGATATTCAGCGTAGTGTATGTGTTCTTGTGCCTCAATGAGTTGGGCCAGTGGATTCCCCTCATCTCTTCCCTCATCCCATTGTAATTTCCCTTGTAATATTTGCACCTTGGCCTGGCCTTATCTTGAACTAGGTAACAGTTAAATCTGAAGGACAACACTATGTGGTGACTGATGCCAACTGGGGCAAGGTGTTCCAGTTTGGCCACCATACCCTCCTCATTTGTTATGATGAGGTCTAGTGGCTTGGGTGTTTGCTCCCCTCTGTAATGTGTCGGGTCTCTAACATGATGGAACAGAAAATTATCTCTCAGAGTTTCTAAAAAAAGAGTAACAGGGTTATTCAAGTCATTTGGGGTGAACTCGTTTTTCCAGTCTATGTCGCCATAGTTAAAGTACACATGATATGGAGGTGGCTAGGGTTGAGCATTGCTGCAGTGTCTATTAAGGCTCTTAAGTTCCTTTGATTTAGTGGGCCACAGTTTGGGGATCTGTAGATACACCCGACGATAAGTAATTTAATTTTACACCATTTGGACTCTTCAAAAACATCCACTCCCTGTACTCTCACCTGGCTGGCTCTAAGGTCTTGCCTAGCATAGATAACCACACCCCTCTTGCAAGTTTTTTGAAAAAAGGATCGTAAATGAGTCATATCCAGCTATACTGAACTCGCATTCCTCTGGGTCGATTCTCCTGTTCTTGTACTAACAGGCCGTCTCTTCTTGGCTGGTGGTCCTTCCATGTTTACAAAATAATAATATGTGCGTCGCTCTCAGCTGATTTCTCCTTCTCTTGTGATTGGTTGATGATTTTGTTAACTGAGCGCTGATTGGCCAACTAGCTCCTGCACTGACATCTACCTTCCGACAAGAGAACTTAATTTACAGGGTAAACACTAGAGTTATGAAAACTTACGAAAGGCTTACGGAACTGTAATTAAATTTTGAGTATGCTAAATTTACGGTACTGTAAAGATTCGACAATATATGGTATTTTGAGTATCCGGCCCCAGTTCTGCAACTCCTACAATATCTGGTTGGTGTACCTTCAGTAGTGTTTCAAACTCCTCTCTCTTATCAAGAAACATGTCAGAATTAGTGTACATGACATTCGAGCCAGAATTTGTTCTCGGTAATGTCTCTGCTCTTAGTAGTAACACCCCCCCCCCCCATTCTCAGAAGCTGCAGCATTTGCTAAGTACACTGTATGTCATTGTTTACACCGTGCTCGCCTCCTCCCGGGTGGGGGGTGCGCTGTTGCCCCCTTGTCTCTGTGTTGGCACACTTGCTTCCACTACCCTCTCCCTGTTCCTCCTCGACTCATCCCTTCTCTGCTTCAAGCCCTGCAGGAGCTTCCTGTGCTGTTCCCTCTGCATTACCGTGCATTCTGGGTGAATGAATACACTCCAAGATGCCTCGCTCCTTGCTCAGTTTTTTGCCTGCCGAATAACCTTCCATTTCTCCTCCTCACTCACTAGTGTGATCCTGGGGGGACCAGGCTTATCTCCCTGCTGTTGTCCCAGCCTCCTCACATCCTGGGGGGGTGATGGCATCTTCAGAACCTCTGTACAAATATTCTTAAACTACATCTTATTGTGTGTTATCTTACTCTAAGTTCCCTCCACCTGGCTCTCAGGGACTCCAAAACCTATTACATTGTTCCTGCGCTGGAAATGTTCCAGTTGTTCCTCCTCTTCCCTAACAGTAGGTCCGTTAATTTCCATTTCTTCGACACACTGCTTCAGGGTTCCTAGCTGCTGTAGAACCTGTTCTGATCCTAAATTACTCTCCGCCACCTCCAGTAGCCCTGCTAATGCCTCGGCATAATTTCTCTTAACAACTACCTCCATTATATCGGCTACTTCCTCAGTCTTAGCAAGGATCTCTTTCCCAACTTGTCCTAGTTTGGCAACCAGCAAGGCTCTAGCTTCATCTATTTTCGTCCCTAGGGAACTTGTTCCCCTTTGGCTTGCAATCGCCTCTTTCACCTTGACTATGCAGTCAGGGCAATACCAGCAACAGCCTTCATGCTTTACAGCAGCTTGCATCGTCCTAAATGTTGCATTAGTCAGGCCTGTATCATCCATATCTGTTATCCCCACATTAATCTCATATCATACTCATGGTTGTTGTTGGGGGGGGGTGCAGACTGTGTATAGATCTACATTTATTTAAGAATAAAGAAAAAAAACAGTACTTAGCTGCCCTCTGCTGGTTTTATCCTCCCCTGTTGCCTTTAGGGTTGTCTTCTCTTATTTTTTTTCAGTTCACTTCTGCAATTTGTCAGTATTTACGTGCTATCTCTATGTACACTGCATTGTGCTATGACTAATGGATTTTATACGCCCTTTCAGTCCTTAAGAAACCCAGAAAAATAAAATAAATCTTTCTTTGGGGCAGTAATAGACTGCCTTTTAGGATGGCCAAACTTGTTGTTTTTATTTTTATTTTTTTTATTTTAACTATTATTTCCTTATACTACAGTTCTTTCTTTTCCCATTCTTGTCTATATCTCTTGGTGCTATCACTGTGTACACTGTATCTCCCTGTGAATGGTGTATTGTAGGCAGTTTCAGTCCATGAGAAAACACAAACAAAATTTTTGACCAAATATACTTTTCTCTCAGAATTGGAATTTAAGAGGTTTAACTAATTAGGTACATCCAGAATAACACACACACACACCTAAATCTCACCTTGGAAACCCATAGCTGGCGAGTAATTAACATTGTGAACCTTGGTATTTTTTTTCATTACCAGTTGGGATCAGGAGACTTTATGGAGAGATGAGTGATCCAGAGACCATTAGCCTGGTCCAGGGGTCAGCAGTCTGTTGGTCTTAGGACCAGTATTAATCTGGTTTAGGGACCCCCCTTTATTTTTCTAAGTTAGTGTAATGTCTGAAATGTTTAGCCTAATTATAGGTCAAGGATAAGTTGTCCTAATTTATTTAGTATGGATCAGGAAGCTAATTCTAGGACTGTAGTTAGCCTGATTAAAACTGCACAGCTTGTTACCTCAAAATACCATGTGCATTGGGTATGTGTGGCCTCCCTCACAGGTTCACTGTCAAATCTCTCATCTGGAAGTTTTTGACCAGAGAACTGGAAGAGAATTCTCTCTGGAAGAAAGAACTTCAGATGACCCTTACCTCTTAGCTCAGAGATCAGGTTATTTTGCTAGGAGGTGCCTTTTGCTTGGACCAGCATTAGTTGTGCAGAGAGGTGCTGGTAGCCTATGGGATGGTCGTGCACCAACTAGTGTTTAATAAAGTCATCATACAAGTTTATATTTGTTCATCATGTACTACAAATACACAATGTAAGTCCACTAAACCAAGGATAATTTAGGAAGGACATCCAAAGATTATTTCCATTAAAGTATGGGATAAATAAATCGTTAGTTAGTCATTAAAATTACCATCCAAGTTCACATTGGCTCTTGTGTTGTGAAGGTGTAAATATTAACTAACTCCTTGTAATTCTGCACTAATACACTTGTCACATACATACATACACACCATTGTTAAGTATTTTATCTAAGTGCCATACATATGGTGTATCTTGATATTTCTGTAATAAGTTGTACTTGACACAGGAGGAGACGTCTGGTCCTGCAGCAACACAGCACAGCACCTTATATCACGGCTCCTGTACAGAAGAAAACTTATCTACTGATTCTTGGCAGATTATGTTACCATTTGAGGTGAACTGAAGCCTTGATGTAATAGTGATTGAAGACTACAGTACAGGAGGAGAGAGTGTTATCTGGCATTGGTATTAAAATAGTTAGCAACTGTGTGTTAGTAACTTACAGGGTTCAGTTTAACACAGATAGGCTCATCATATATTTTAATAAAGTACAGGTATCCCCCAAGATACTTACAGTATGTCCAATAAATGAACAATCATTATTACAAAAATATCAGTTTGACTTAACAAATTCCCCTCAGTCACACGGTCAGTATAGCCCAGTGGTGCATTGGCACTATTGCAGAATGTATTTATTATTTTACAAGAATTATATTGGTGAAAAACCCACCAGTTGACTGATTTTTCCCTCCCAGAACATAATACAAGAGTTCTACCATTCAATATGTTTTTTAACTTAGAACCCTTAGTGCTATACAGTATGTTAGAGGATACCTGTACATGTAAATTAATGTACAGTACTGTAGGTTCACCTGTTGGGGAAGTGAAGGCAGTGTTAATCACAAGGTTCAGTATACAGTACACTGCTCTTAATGGACCATCATGCTAGACTGAAGTTTTATACAAGTGAAGGAAGGATTTGTATTACTTAATCTGCACTGGATTTCTTTCTTTCTTTCGTTTCTTCCACATCCTAGGTTAGGTTTTATTTCATCAGAGCCAACCATAAAGAGAGTCATCTATTAACTGCAGCTGACCCCACCATAGTTTCATCTATCAACTGCAGCTGACCCCAACATGAAGGACATTTCATCTATCAACTGGAATCAACTGCATCTGAACCCCTTTCCCCTACCCCTTTAGAGCGGGGGTCAGAAGTCTCTTCTGGGAAGTACCTTACTCTCGGAGCATTATAACTCTGGGTTTATGGCTCGGACATTTCTGTATCTGGGATAAGGAGCTTCCTGGAGGAGGCGACTGGCCCTAGGAGCAGCAATTGCTGTATCTAGGTGTCAGCGTTAGGCTGCTTAGGTTCCCTTTTTTTTTAAGGATCTTCAGGCGAGCCTCTTCAAGGATACACTGAATCCTAGGACAAGGAGAGCCGGTCCTGAAGCAGATTGGTACCATTTTTTTTATCCTTTTGAGCTGGGGTCAGGGGGCTTCTTCCTAGAGGTGATTGGCTTTTGGACCAGCATGCTTGTTTGTCCAGTGGTTCCAGGAGTCAGGATCCTCTTGGGGGAGAACCTTGGCCCTCGGACCTGGCGTGAGCCAGGTTCAGGGACTCCCCTTTTTTTCTCATCTTAGGCTCTGTCTAAGGTGTCCTCTCAGTTCATAGTGGCTGGGGCACTGAAAACAGTTTACCTCACCTTATGAATCTGTGAAGGGCACCTAAGACTTCTTTCACAGGAGCTGTTTTATCTCCTGTCTTAGAAATCCATTGATTTCTAAGATCAGAGATAAAAACACACTAGTGTGAAAGAAGTCTTAGGTGTTCTTCACTGATTCATAAGGTGAGATGAACTGTTTTCAGTGCCCCAGTCACTAGGAACCTAGGGAGGTCACCCTAAGGCCAAGCCTAATTCCAAGATGAGGGACTATGTCCCTCACCTTAGGGGGGGGAGGCCTTAGGGGGGTGGGAGGGGGAGGAGGACCCCCCCTCCCCCTGGAAGAGGACTCCTCATCCCTCTCCCCCTGGAGGGGGAGGAGGACTCCTCCTCTCCACAAATTATTTTGTAAATTGGTTTTAAATAAAAATTTAGAATTTCAATATACTTTTATTTATACTTCCAGTACATTCTATGATTAGGGTAGGAGTTACCCATCCCCCTAAGGCTGAGGGACATAGTCCCTCATCTTGGAATTAGGCTTGGCCTTAGGGTGACCTCCCTAGGTTCCTAGTGACTGGGGCACTGAAAACAGTTCATCTCACCTTATGAATCAGTGAAGAACACCTAAGACTTCTTTCACACTAGTGTGTTTTTATCTCTGATCTTAGAAATCAATGGATTTCTAAGACAGGAGATAAAACAGCTCCTGTGAAAGAAGTCTTAGGTGCCCTTCACAGATTCATAAGGTGAGGTAAACTGTTTTCAGTGCCCCAGCCACTATGAACCGAGAGGACACCTTAGACAGAGCCTAAGATGAGAAAAAAAGGGGAGTCCCTGAACCTGGCTCACGCCAGGTCCGAGGGCCAAGGTTCTCCCCCAAGAGGATCCTGACTCCTGGAACCACTGGACAAACAAGCATGCTGGTCCAAAAGCCAATCACCACTAGGAAGAAGCCCCCTGACCCCAGCTCAAAAGGATAAAAAAAATGGTACCAATCTTCTTCAGGACCGGCTCTCCTTGTCCTAGGATTCAGTGTATCCTTGAAGAGGCTCGCCTGAAGATCCTTAAAAAAAAAGGGAACCTAAGCAGCCTAACGCTGACACCTAGATACAGCAATTGCTGCTCCTAGGGCCAGTCGCCTCCTCCAGGAAGCTCCTTATCCCAGATACAGAAATGTCCGAGCCATAAACCCAGAGTTATAATGCTCCGAGAGTAAGGTTCTTCCCAGAAGAGACTTCTGACCCCCGCTCTAAAGGGGTAGGGGAAAGGGGTTCAGATGCAGTTGATTCCAGTTGATAGATGAAATGTCCTTCATGTTGGGGTCAGCTGCAGTTAATAGATAGAGCTATGAGGTAGAGGTCGCTGCGGTTAAATGACTCTGAAAAAAATCAGTGCAGGTCAAAATCCTCTTTATCTGCTTCAGTACAGTAAATCTTACATTCTAGTCAAGTTTCCCTCAATTATACATCACCAGCCTTTTCTCTTGCTCATACAACTTCAGTACTGTATTATCTTAAGTCATACACTCAACAGCTTTCCCTCCTTTACTGTAATACTCGTCAGTCATACGTCCGGCAGTCTCCCCTATCCATTAACTTAGTACAGTACAGCCTTTCCTTTCTCAACCTTAATATACAACCAGCCTTCTCTCACTCTGTACTGTACCTTTCACTGTAAATGATCCGCGGAAAAGGAAGAATTTTAATCCCTAAAAAATATTACGCCTATAGTATTGACCTCCAACTTCTTGTATAAAAATTAAACTATACTCTAAATCTCATGAAGGTAATTAGTCATTTTCTCCCATACACAAATTTTTAAACTAATATCCTTACTTCTACAAACTTCACTATAAGTCACTTTCTCACTTTTAAACACCTTCAGCATAGTGCTAAGTCATTGTCTCACCTCCACACAACTTAACCACAGTTTTAACTGTTAGAAACCTAATCTTAAACACCGTCTAAAGTCATTAGTCAGTTTACAAATCTATAGAATGATTCAAATAACACCAAAACTCAACATAGTTAAATAATCTGTTAAGTACTGGTGTGGCCACTTACTTCTACTGTAAAGTAACTAACTCAATAACACACTGCAAGGTAGACCACAGTATTCCTTCTCTCGTACAGGTCCTGGTCCTGGTCTGGTGTGATGGCTGATCTGAGGAGCTTGATAGAGAAACCAAAGATCACATGAAGATAGCCCCCAATTAATATCACCTGATGATTAAGCACCTTAACACTAAGTAAGTTAGGTAAGGTTAGGGTGGTTAATCTTAAGGTTAAATAAGCCAGAGAGGTGATCCAAAAATAATTTTTACTGATAATTCTGAAGGAAAATGAACTGATGATTCTTATAATCTGTTTAACTTCACAATTAAGATGAGTTTCATATTGTCTTAACCTACCCTTTGTGGGATAAGACCCATCAATTATTTTTTCACTGAATATCTATATGGAAATACACTGTACTAACAGTTGTATACAGATAGGAAAGTGACCATTAATTATGTGCCAGTTGTGCATCAACATTCTATGGTACTTAGCACTTGAGTCTATGTGAACATAATGTGCAGTATACTGACTACTGTACAACAGAGATAGTGGTCATTCATATGTTGACCTAGTTGCCAGTTTAGCGTTGTTTATGCCGTCTACCTTTAATGCCACCTGTGACAGTTTTTTTTGCATTTATCAAAGCCATTGTTAACAATTCTCGTGTTAGATAACGTCTTATATGTAATGGTATTTCTCCAGATTTTTTTTTGTATTTAGCAACTTTGCCGATAAATCTAGTGACATTCACTGACCGAGCTGCTGCAGGCCAGCCAGTTGCTCCCAGGTGCCTGTCTTGTTAACAACTTTACACCACATTCATGTAAACATTTATAAAATCCTGGAGCATTATATCAATATACAATAACTGCATTTTTTTTTTAAATTTAACAACAAATATTCCAAGTTATTGCCCCAGTAACATTTGTTTGTAAAAAATCGCAGTTAACACCGAAAGATATTTTGAAAGGTGTCGGTGTGTGTAGGGACACCCATAATGTGACTAGTGTAAACACTAAACTTAAGCTGAGTTCAGTAACATTTACTCTTCTGGAAAAATGCTACAGTTAGGTAAAACTTATTTACGAGTGCTGGAAATTATGTGACCGAGACCTGCCGGTACAGCAAAGTGAAAATCTGGTGCTAGTGGTGGAGTGTATTTAGAGATCGACATTGTATACCCTTGTATAAGACGACTCTTAGTTTTAAGAAAACAAATTGGAGCTTCAAAGGTCAACTTACAGGCCACTGTACTGTACATCTACATGAGTAAAGTTGGACTCACAAACAAACCTCCAGAACATAACTCATTCATCAGTAGAGCTCCTCCTATAGTGGCTTATAATAATTGCGTACAGTACATCATTTGGGGGAAGTATTTTCATCGCAGAAAAGTATCTTGGCTTTTATAATGGGAGTCTATGGAAGTATTGATGTGATTTACTAAAGGTTTCTCAGGAACAAAACTTTTATAAACTGAGGGATATCTGTAGAACCTTTCTAATATTAAAAGTACCAGAAAATATTAAGTAAAATACCAGATAGTAATTACGGTCCAGTTCACTTCAGGTCTAGTTCACTGCAGGTCCAGCTCAATTCAGGTCCATTTTAGCCAGTGGGGGAGAAAGTATATGAAAATATTACTTAAGACAAAGTACTGCACTGTTACTATGTAAAAATTAAAACTTGTAGAAAGTACAGGGAGTCCCCGCCGATATGAACGGTGTTAAACATGAAATTTACAATATATCATCTAATGATATTTTTTACTTTCATTTACTGTATTGTCAATCTATTTCTCTTTTGTCTTAAATTAATTGATTTTAGATGTATATAAGGACTTAGGCTGTGATATAGTGTGATTTTAAACATTGTTCTGTAAGTATGGTATGCTCATGGCGCGTGTTCCTACTTAAGTACAAATCCGAAAAAGAATGTCATAAGGAACGGAACCTGTTCGTAAATTGGGGGCCCCCTGTAATCTTCTTCAAAACTACTTTAATAATAATAATTTAATTAACTGAAGTGAAACAAAAACTAGAAAGGTGAAGAAAAAAAAAAGTAGTACTAGTAAAAGTGCACCAAGGCTATACAGTCTACTGTAGGTACACAAAATGAGCACTTCTAGGCATGCAAGACTATATAGCCTACAGTACTGTACATTAATTTACATGTACAGGTATCCTCTAACATACTGTATAGCACTAAGGGTTCTAATTCTTGTAAAATAATAAATACATTCTGCAATAGTGCCAATGCACCACTGGGCTATACTGACCGTGTGACTGAGGGGAATTTGTTAAGTCAAACTGATATTTTTGTAATAATGATTGTTCATTTATTGGACATACTGTAAGTATCTTGGGGGATACCTGTACTTTATTAAAATATATGATGAGCCTATCTGTGTTAAACTGAACCCTGTAAGTTACTAACACACAGTTGCTAACTATTTTAATACCAATGCCAGATAACACTCTCTCCTCCTGTACTGTAGTCTTCAATCACTATTACATCAAGGCTTCAGTTCACCTCAAATGGTAACATAATCTGCCAAGAATCAGTAGATAAGTTTTCTTCTGTACAGGAGCCGTGATATAAGGTGCTGTGCTGTGTTGCTGCAGGACCAGACGTCTCCTCCTGTGTCAAGTACAACTTATTACAGAAATATCAAGATACACCATATGTATGGCACTTAGATAAAATACTTAACAATGGTGTGTATGTATGTATGTGACAAGTGTATTAGTGCAGAATTACAAGGAGTTAGTTAATATTTACACCTTCACAACACAAGAGCCAATGTGAACTTGGATGGTAATTTTAATGACTAACGATTTATTTATCCCATACTTTAATGGAAATAATCTTTGGATGTCCTTCCTAAATTATCTTTGGTTTAGTGGACTTACATTGTGTATTTGTAGTACATGATGAACAAATATAAACTTGTATGATGACTTTATTAAACACTAGTTGGTGCACGACCATCCCATAGGCTACCAGCACCTCTCTGCACAACTAATGCTGGTCCAAGCAAAAGGCACTTCCTAGCAAAATAACCTGATCTCTGAGCTAAGAGGTAAGGGTCATCTGAAGTTCTTTCCTCCAGAGAGAATTCTCTTCCAGTTCTCTGGTCAAAAACTTCCAGATGAGAGATTTGACAGTGAACCTGTGAGGGAGGTCACACATACCCAACGCACATGGTATTTTGAGGTAACAAGCTGTGCAGTTTTAATCAGGCTAACTACAGTCCTAGAATTAGCTTCCTGATCCATACTAAATAAATTAGGACAACTTATCCTTGACCTATAATTAAGCTAATCATTTCAGACATTACACTAACTTAGAATAATAAAGGGGGTCCCTAGACCAGATTAATACTGGTCCTAAGACCAACAGACTGCTGACCCCTGGACCAGGCTAATGGTCTCTGGATCACTCATCTCTCCATAAAGTCTCCTGGTCCCAACTGGTAATGAAAAAAATACCAAGGTTCACAATGTTAATTACTCGCCAGCTATGGGTTTCCAAGGTGAGATTTAGGTGTGTGTGTGTTATTCTGGATGTACCTAATTAGTTAAACCTCTTAAATTCCAATTCTGAGAGAAAAGTATATTTGGTCAAAAATTTTGTTTGTGTTTTCTCATGGACTGAAACTGCCTACAATACACCATTCACAGGGAGATACAGTGTACACAGTGATAGCACCAAGAGATATAGACAAGAATGGGAAAAGAAAGAACTGTAGTATAAGGAAATAATAGTTAAAATAAAAAAAATAAAAATAAAAACAACAAGTTTGGCCATCCTAAAAGGCAGTCTATTACTGCCCCAAAGAAAGATTTATTTTATTTTTCTGGGTTTCTTAAGGACTGAAAGGGCGTATAAAATCCATTAGTCATAGCACAATGCAGTGTACATAGAGATAGCACGTAAATACTGACAAATTGCAGAAGTGAACTGAAAAAAAATAAGAGAAGACAACCCTAAAGGCAACAGGGGAGGATAAAACCAGCAGAGGGCAGCTAAGTACTGTTTTTTTTCTTTATTCTTAAATAAATGTAGATCTATACACAGTCTGCACCCCCCCCCAACAACAACCATGAGTATGATATGAGATTAATGCGGGGATAACAGATATGGATGATACAGGCCTGACTAATGCAACATTTAGGACGATGCAAGCTGCTGTAAAGCATGAAGGCTGTTGCTGGTATTGCCCTGACTGCATAGTCAAGGTGAATGAGGCAACTGCAAACCATAAGGGAACGAGTTCTCTAGGGACGAAAATAGATGAAGCTGGAGCCCTGCTGGTTGCCAAACTAGAGCAAGTTGGGAAAGAGATCCTTGCTGAGACTGAGGAAGTAGCCGATAGAATGGAGGTGGCTGTTAAGAGGAGTTATGCTGACTTATTAGCAGGGCCACGGGAGGGGGCGGAGAGTAATGCAGGATCAGAACAGGTTCTACAGCAGCTAGGGACTCTGAAGAAGTGTGTCGAAGAAATTAAAATTAACGGACCTACTGTTAGGGAAGAGGAGGAACAATAGGAACGTTTCCAGCGCAGGAACAATGTAATAGTTTTTGGAGTCCCAGAGAGCCAGGCGGAGGGAACTGTGAGTAAGGTAACACGATAAGATAGTTTCAAAATATTTGTACAGAGGTTCTGAAGATAACATCAACCCTCAGGATGTGAGGAGGCTGGGACAAAAGCAGGGGGATAAGCCTCGCCCCCTCAGGATCACAGTAGCGAGTGGGGAAGAGAAATGGCAGGTTATTTGGCAGGCAAAAAACTTAGCAAGGAGAAAGGCATTTCGGGATGTATTCATTCACCCAATCCCACGATAATGCAGAGGGAACAGCATAAGAAGCAACTGCAGGACTTGAAGCAGAAGAGGGAGGAGTACGCGGGTTACATTCAGGGGGAGGGTAGTGAAAGCAAGTGTGCCGACACAGGGCCAGGGGGGCAGCAGTGCACCCTCCACCAGCTCTACCCCCCACCCGGGAGGAGGCGCCAGCTGCAGCTTCTGAGAGCGTCACTTCTCTGACGCTTCTCCGTCATTATCTCGGGTATGTGTACGATTCTCCGCCCGCCATATTGAGTCAGTTTAGCTCAGTAAATTTTGTGAATATCAACGATCATGTTGTAACAGTGAAATCGTCATTTACCCAGTGAAAGAATTAATATAACGTAAATGTTGTCTGTCGTTGCTAGACAAAAGATTGTTTGTGATTGAGTTATTATTAACTTCTCTGACGCTTCTTCATCATTATCGCATGCACAGTGTGTGTGTTAGCTGAATACCCAGCAGCTACCGGGGATCGGTAACTGCATACCAGCTGGCTGTATTGGACTATGTCGTTAATTCGGCAGGATTAAACTGTGCGGGTCCGCACCCTGGTTACTAGGCCCAAACTCCCTCACTGTGTGTCGGACTGCAACCGACCTTAACAGCGTTCTTCGTTTGTTGTTACACCATGGGGCACTCCTTACAGTTATATAGGCCAAAGTATTATTATTATATCTACGATTGGGGATTGACTAGCACAAATATAGTTATCCCAGGTTAAGTATTGAACCCATGAATGTTGGTGTTATCAGTGGTACTGTTGTTATCAGAGTTGAGTCCACCAACCAGGTGTGCTACCACTGAATGCTAGTTAAAGTGTCATGATGTTCATTCCGAACTAACAAGATGTGTTTGATACTATCTTAATTTTGGATTTTGTCGAGGGTGTTATGTAATCATATGTATTGACAATTTCGTCATATCATGAGTGTTTAATGATGTAATAAGTAATTGAAGATCTATTTTATGAATGGTAAAGTACGACTTAAGTGCTCCAGTCTAATCTGAGTGAACTTAATTAACATCTGTCCAACAGGATGCAGTATGTCTGCTATAATAACCACCAATCTGAATCCTCGCCAATCTTGTATGGAGTCCCCCAAAGTTCCATTCTCGGTCCAGTACTGTTTTTGTTGTACATAAACGACATAGTCCACGCCAGCTCACTCATAAAATACAACTTATTTGCAGACGATAGTAATCTCTATGCCAGCAACTCAGACCTCCATTCCTTGATGAGAACTATGAACACTGAATAAACTAAAGTCGAGACCTGGGTAATACGTAATAAACTGACCTTAAACTTTGAGAAAACCCACTACACGATCTTTCACAGAAGGAAAACTTACCCCCAGACCTGGACCCCCTGTACCTTGGTAATATAGTCCTCAAACGTGAACAAAATACTAGACTCCTGGGAGTTATTGTTGATGAGAAACTTAGCTGGAGAAACCACATACAAGCCATTCACAGTAAAATCAATAAACAGTGCTGTATCAAGTATCACACTCGACAGTCGCTCACTCTCACAGCAATGAAAGAAATCTATCATGATCATGTTTACCAACACCTGATACACTGTCACACACTATGGGGGCCCTCTAGCTCTTCAAAAACACAATCTCTGGTTACTTGACAAAAGAGAGTTGTATGGACAATGTCCTACTTGAAAAAAACCCATCACAAACGAAAAATTTACTACATTGAAAATTTTTTAATTTGAAGATATTAACACCTACTGCTGTGCCCTCTTTGTTTACAAATCTATCAATTCACTTGCTTGACAACAATTATTTCCAGTTCCAGAATAATCAGAGATACAACTTAAGGCACCCAGAGCTACTGTACTAAGACCACCCCCATGCACTCCTCTCAGTCCCAGACCTCCATAAAATATCATGGTGTGAAGGTGTGGAACAACTTACCCCCACCCATCCGAGCAAAGACTACGCTCCCTTCCTTTAAATCATCTCTTAAAAAATACCTATTATCGAAGTATTAATATTTCTTGTAACACTTACTATATTTACAGTAACTGCTTTTACTGTACCATCAAAACCGTTTTATCGGAAATTATCATGTAAATAAATAAGTAATTACCATTGCAATAAACATAATTGCCAACTAGACATAATCCTGAAAGCTCTGTCCTCTTGTTCAACCTTATTACTGTACATCCCAGGTTGTACTGCTCCCCCATTATACTTGTTTTTTTAAATTCCACTCTAATTTATATGTATATGTGTATGTGAATGTATGTGTGTGTATATGTGTGTGTATATGTGTGTGTATATATATATATATATATATATATATATATATATATATATATATATATATATATATATATATATATATATATATATATATATATATATATATATATATATATAAACAAAACAATACATAAATAAATGAATAAATATTAATGTGATAACCGTGGTAACATTATGAGATGTTCTTATTACCACCATGCTATTGTAGTAATCCAGATGATACTAAATGTTACATAATACTTCCTTGAGATAAATGTATAGTACCGTATATACTCGTGTGTAGTTCGAGTGTTTAAGACCAAATTTTTAGGCAAAAAATTGGGGGTCGACCTTTACATGGGTAATAGTTTTGTTAGGTTGAATCCGTGCATGATGGGATGGGC
>NW_024728707.1:0-13679 GCF_018991925.1 Homarus americanus | reverse complement strand
TAAACTAACGTTAAATGGCGTTAAACTAACGTTAAATGGCGTTAAACTAACATTATATGGCATTTAATTAACGTTAAATGGCGTTAAATTAACGTTAAATGAAGTTAAACTAACGATAAATGGCGTTAAACTAACGTTAAATGGCGTTAAACTAAAGTTAAATGGCGTTTAATTAAGGTTAAATGACGTTAAACTAACGTTAAATGGCGTTAAACTAACGTTAAATGGCGTAAAACTAACGATAAATGGCGTTTAATTAACGTAAAATCAAGTTAAACTAACGTTAAATAGCGTTAAATTAACGTGTTAAATGGCGTTAAACTAACGTTAAATGGCGTTAAACTAACGTTAAATGCCGTTAAACTAACGTTAAATGGCGTTAAACTAACGTTAAATGGCGTTAAACTAACGTTAAATGGCGTTAAACTAACGTTAAATGGCGTTAAACTAACATTATATGGCGTTAAACTAACGTTAAATGCAGGCGTTAAAACTAACGTTAAATGGCGTTAAACTAACGTTAAATGGCGTTTAATTAAGGTTAAATATCGTTAAATCCAATGTTTAATGGCGCTAAACTAACGCTTAAATGGCGTTTAATTAAGGCTAAATAACGTTAAACTAACGTTAAATGGCGTTTAATTAAGCGCTAAATAACGTTAAGCTAACGTTAAATGGCGTTAAACTGACGTTAAATGGCGTTTAATCCAACGCTAAATGCCAAGCAACCAACGTTAAATGGCGTTTAATTGGTTGCTAAATATCGTTAAACCACGTTAAATGGCGTTAAACTAACGTTAAATGGCGTTTAATTAAGGTTAAATGACGTTAAACTAATGTTAAATGGCGTTAAACTAACGTTAAATGGCTAAACTAATGTTAAATGGCGTTACACTAACTTAAATGGCGTTTAATTAAGGTTAAATAACGTTAAACTAACGTGTTAAATGGCGTTAAACTAACGTTAAATGGCGTTTAATTAAGGTTAAATGACGTTGAACTAACGTTAAATGGCGTAAAACTAACGTTAAATGGCGTTAAACTAACGTTAAATGGCGTTTAATTAACGTTAAATGATGTTAAACTAACGTTAAATGAAGTTAAACTAACGTTAAATAGCGTTAAATTAACGTTAAATGACGTTTAACTAACGTTAAATGGCGTTAAACCAACGTTAAATGGCGTTAAACTAACGTTAAATGGCGTTAAACTAACGTTAAATGGCGTTAAACTAACGTTAAATGCCGTTAAACTAACGTTAGATGGCGTTAAACTAACGTTAAATGGCGTTAAACTAACGTTAAATGAAGTTAAACTAACGTTAAATAGCGTTATATTAACGTTAAATGAAGCTAAACTAACGATAAATGGCGTTAAACTTACGTTAAATGGCGTTAAACTAAATTTAAATGGCGTTTAATTAAGGTTAAATGACGTTAAACTAACGTTAAATGGCGTTAAACTAACGTTAAATGGCGTTAAACTAACGATAAATGGATTTTAATTAACGTTAAATGAAGTTAAACTAACGTTAAATGAAGTTAAACTAACGTTAAATAGCGTTAAATTAACGTTAAATAAAGTTAAACTAACGTTAAATAGCGTTAAATTAACGTTAAATAAAGTTAAACTAACGTTAAATAAAGTTAAACTAACGTTAAATAGCGTTAAATTAACGTTAAATGAAGTTAAACTAACGTTAAATGGCGTTAAACTAACGTTAAATGCCGTTAAACTAACGTTAAATGGCGTTAAACTAACGTTAAATGGCGTTAAACTAACGTTAAATGGCGTTTAATTAAAGTTAGATGGCGTTAAACTAACGCTAAATGGTGTTTAATTAAGGTTAAATGATGTTAAAGTAATGTTAAATGGCGTTAAACTAACGTTAAATGGCGTTAAACTAACGTTAAATGGCGTTTAATTAAGGTTAAATGACGTTAAACTAACGTTAAATGGCGTTAAAGTAACGTAAAATGGCGTTAAACTAACGTCAAATGGCGTTAAACTAACGTTAAATGGCGTTAAACTAACCTTAAAATGGCGTTAACTAACGTTAAATGGCGTTTAATTAAGGTTAAATATCGTTAAACTAATGTTAAATGGCGTTAAACTAACGTTAAATGGCGTTTAATTAAGGTTAAATGACGTTAAACTAATGTTAAATGGCGTTAAACTAACGTTAAATGGCGTTAAACTATCGTTAAATGGCATTAAACTAACGTTAAACGGCGTTAAACTAACTTTAAATGGCGGTAAACTAACGTAAAATGGCGTTAAACTAACGTTAAATGGCGTTAAACTAACGTTAAATGGCGTTTAATTAAGGTTAAATAACGTTAAACTAACGTTAAATGGCGTTAAACTAACGTTAAATGCCGTTAAACTAACGTTAAATGCCGATAAACTAACGTTAAATGGCGTTAAACTAACGATAATGGCGTTAAACTAACGTTAAATGGCGTTAAACTAACGTTAAATGGCGTTAAACTATCGTTAAATGGCGTTAAACTAACGTTAAATGGCGTTAAACTAATGTTAAATGCCGTTAAACTAACGTTAAATGGCGTTTAATTAAGGTTAAATATCGTTAACTAATGTTAAATGGCGTTAAACTAACGTTAAATGGCGTTTAATTAAGGTTAAATGACGTTAAACTAATGTTAAATGGCGTTAAACTAACGTTAAATGGCATTAAACTAATGTTAAATGGCGTTAAACTAACGTTAAATGGCGTTTAATTAAGGTTAAATAACGTTAAACTAACGTTAAATGGCGTTAAACTAACAGTAAATGGCGTTAAACTAACGTTAAATGACGTTAAACTAACGTTAAATGAGGTTAAACTAACGTTAAATGAGGTTAAACTAACGTTAAATGACGTTTAATTAAGGTTAAATGACGTTAAACTAACGTTAAATGGCGTTAAAGTAACGTAAAATGGCGTTAAACTAACGTAAAATGGCGTTAAACTAACGTTAAATGCCGTTAAACTAACGTTAAATGGCGTTAAACCAACGTTAAATGCCGTTAAACTAACGTTAAATGTCGTTTAATTAAGGTTAAATATCGTTAAACTAATGTTAAATGGCGTTAAACTAACGTTAAATGGCGTTTAATTAAGGTTAAATGACGTTAAACTAATGTTAAATGGCGTTAAACTAACGTTAAATGGCGTTAAACTAATGTTAAATGGCGTTAAACTAACGTTAAATGGCGTTTAATTAAGGTTAAATAACGTTAAACTAACGTTAAATGGCGTTAAACTAACGGTAAATGGAGTTAAACTAACGTTAAATGACGTTAAACTAACGTTAAATGGCGCTAAACTAACGTTAAATGGCGTTAAACTATCGTTAAATGGCGTTAAACTATCGTTATATGGCATTAAACTAACGTTAAATGGCGTTAAACTAACGTTAAATGGCGGTAAACTAAAGTTAAATGGCGTTAAACTAACGTTAAATGGCGTTAAACTAACGTTAAATGGCGTTTAATTAAGGTTAAATGCCGTTAAACTAACGTTAAATGGGCGTTAAACTAATTAAAATGGCAAGCAGTTCATCGCTAAATGGCGTTAAACTAACGTTAAATGGCGTTAAACCATCGTTAAATGGCGTTAAACTATCGTTAAAATGCCATTAAACTAACGTTAAAATGGCGTTTAATTAAGGTTTAAATGACGTTAAACTAATGTTAAATGGCGTTAAACTAACGTTAAATGACGTTAAACTAACGTTAAATGGCGTTAAACTAACGTTAAATGGCGTTAAACTAACGTTAAATGGCGTTTAATTAACGTTAAATGACGTTAAACTAACGTTAAATGGCGTTAAACTAACGTTAAATGGCGTTAAACTAAAGTTAAATGGCGTTTAATTAACGTTAAATGACGTTAAACTAACGGTAAATGGCGTTAAACTAACGTTAAATGGCGTTAAACTAACGATAAATGGCGTTTAATTAACGTTAAATTAAGTTAAACTAACGTTAAATGAAGTTAAACTAACGTTAAATAGCGATAAATTAACGTTAAATGAAGTTAAACTAACGTTAAATGGCGTTAAACTAACGATAAATGGCGTTTAATTAACGTTAAATTAAGTTAAACTAACGTTAAATGAAGTTAAACTAACGTTAAATAGCGTTAAATTAAAGTTAAATGAAGCTAAACTAACGATAAATGGCGTTAAACTTACGTTAAATGGCGCTAAACTAAAGTTAAATGGTGTTTAATTAAGGTTAAATGACGTTAAACTAACGTTAAATGGCGTTAAAGTAACGTAAAATGGCGTTAAATAACGTTCAATGGCGTTAAACTAACGTTAAATGGCGTTAAACTAACGTTAAATGGTGTTAAACTAACGTTAAATGGCGTTAAACTAACGTTAAACGGCGTTAAACTAACGTTAAACGGCGTTAAACTAACGTTAAATGGCGTTAAACTAACGTTAAATGCCGTTAAACTAACGTTAAATGGCGTTTAATTAAGGTTAAATATCGTTAAACTAATGTTAAATGGCGTTAAACTAACGTTAAATGGCGTTTAATTAAGGTTAAATGACGTTAAACTAATGTTAAATGGCGTTAAACTAACGTTAAATGGCGTTAAACTAATGTTAAATGGCTTTAAACTAACGTTAAATGGCGTTTAATTAAGGTTAAATAACGTTAAACTAACGTTAAATGGCGTTAAACTAACGGTAAATGGCGTTAAACAAACGTTAAATGACGTTAAACTAACGTTAAATGGCGTTAAACTAACGTTAAATGGCGTTAAACTAACGTTAAATGGCGTTAAACTATCGTTAAATGGCATTAAACTAACGTTAAATGGCGTTAAACTAACGTTAAATGGCGGTAAACTAACGTTAAATGGCGTTAAACTAACGTTAAATGGCGTTAAACTAACGTTAAATGGCGTTTAATTAAGGTTAAATAACGTTAAACTAACGTTAAAAGGCGCTAAACTAACGTTAAATGGCGTTAAACTAACGTTAAATGGCGTTAAACTAACGTTAAATGGCGTTAAACTAACGTTAAAAGGCGTTAAACTAACGTTAAATGGCGTTAAACTAACGTTAAATGGCGTTAAACTAACGTTAAATGAAGTTAAACTAACGATAAATGGCGTTAAACTAACGTTAAAATGACGTTAAACTAACGTTAAATGGCGTTAAACTTATCGTTAAATGGCACAAACTAACGTTAAATGGCGTTAACTAACGTTAAATGGCGGTAAACTAACGTTAAATGGCGTTAAACTAACGTTAAATGGCGTTAAACTAACGTTAAATGGCGCAAATCAACGTTAAAATGGCGTTTAATTAAGGTTAAATAACGTTAAACTAACGTTAAATGGCGTTAAACTAACGTTAAATGCCGTTAACCTAACGTTAAATGGCGTTAAACTAACGTTAAATGGCGTTAAACTAACGTTAAATGGCGTTAAACTAACGTTAAATGGCGTTAAATTAACGTTAAATGAAGTTAAACTAACGATAAAAGGCGTTAAACTAACTTTAAATGGCGTTAAACTAACGTTAAATGGCGTTTAATTAAGGCTAAATAACGTTAAACTAACGTTAAATGGCGTTAAACTAACGTTAAATGGCGTTAAACTAACGTTAAATGCCGTTAAACTAACGTTAAATGGCGTTAAACTAACGTTAAATGGCGTTAAACTAACGTTAAATGGCGTTAAACCATCGTTAAATGGCGTTAAACTAACGTTAAATGGCGTTAAACTATCGTTAAATGGCGTTAACTATCACAAATGCCGCCAACTAACGTTAAATGGCGTTTAATTAAGGTTAAATAACGTTAAACTAACGTTAAATGTTAAACTAACGTTAAATGGCGTTTAATTAAGGTTAAAATGACGTTAAACTAACGTTAAATGGCGTTTAATTACAAGTTAGCCATCGTTAAACTAATGTTAAATGGCGTTAAACTAACGTTAAATGGCGTTAAATTAACGTTAAATGACGTTAAACTAACGTTAAATGGCGTTAAACTAACGCTAAATACCGTTAAATTAGCGTTAAATGACGTTAAACTAACGTTAAATGTCATTAAACTAACGTTAAATGGCATTAAACTAACGGTAAATGGCGTTAAACTAACGTTAAATGGCGTTAAACTAACGTTAAATGGCGTTTAATTAAGGTTAAATGGCGTTAAACTAACGTTAAATAGCGCTAAACTAACGTTAAATGACGTTAAACTGACGTTAAATGACGTTTAACTAACGTTAAATGACGTTAAACAAACATTAAATGACGTTTAACTAACGTTAAATGGCGTTAAACTAACGTTAAATGGCGTTAAACTAACGTTAAATGGCGTGTAATTAAGGTTAAATAACGTTAAACTAACGTTAAATGGCGTTAAACTATCGTTAAATGGCGTTAAACTAACGTTAAATGGCGTTAAACTAACGTTAAATGGCGTGTAATTAAGGTTAAACTAACGTTAAATGGCGTTAAACTAACGTTAAATGGCGTTAAACTATCGTTAAATGGCGTTAAACTAACGTTAAATGGCGTTAAACTAACGTTAAATGGCGTTAAATTAACGTAAAATGAAGTTAAACTAACGATAAAAGGCGTTAAACTAACTTTAAATGGCGTTAAACTAAAGTTAAATGGCGTTTAATTAAGGTTAAATGACGTTAAAGTAACGGTAAATGGCGTTAAACTAACGTTAAATGGCGTTAAACTAACGATAAATGGCGTTTAATTAACGTTAAATTAAGTTAAACTAACGTTAAATGAAGTTAAACTAACGTTAAATAGCGTTAAATTAACGTTAAATGAAGTTAAACTAACGTTAAATGGCGTTAAACTAACGATAAATGGCGTTTAATTAACGTTAAATTAAGTTAAACTAACGATAAATGGCGTTAAACTTACGTTAAATGGCGTTAAACTAAAGTTAAATGGTGTTTAATTAAGGTTAAATGTCGTTAAACTAACGTTAAATGGCGTTAAAGTAACGTAAAATGGCGTTAAACTAACGTTAAACGGCGTTAAACTAACGTTAAACGGCGTTAAACTAACGTTAAATGGCGTTAAACTAACGTTAAATGCCGTTAAACTAACGTTAAATGCCGTTAAACTAACGTTAAATGGCGTTTAATTAAGGTTAAATATCGTTAAACTAATGTTAAATGGCGTTAAACTAACGTTAAATGGCGTTTAATTAAGGTTAAATGACATTAAACTAATGTTAAATGGCGTTAAACTAACGTTAAATGGCGTTAAACTAACGGTAAATGGCGTTAAACTAACGTTAAATGACGTTAAACTAACGTTAAAATGGCGTTAAACTACGTTAAATGACGTTAAACTAACGTTAAATGGCGTTAAACTATCGTTAAATGGCATTAAACTAACGTTAAATGGCGTTAAACTAACGTTAAATGGCGGTAAACTAACGTTAAATGGCGTTAAACTAACGTTAAATGGCGTTTAATTAAGGTTAAATAACGTTAAACTAACGTTAAATGGCGTTAAACTAACGTTATTAAATGCCGCTAAACTAACGTTAAAATGGCGTTAAACTAACGTTAAATGGCGTTAAACTAACGTTAAATGGCGTTAAACTAACGTTAAATGGCGTTTAATTAAGGTTAAATGACGTTAAACTAACGTTAAATGGCGTTCAATTAAGGTTAAATGGCGTTAAACTAACGTTAAATGGCGTTTAATTAAGGTTAAATGGCGTTTAATTAAGGTTAAATGACGTTAAACTAACGTTAAATGGCGTTAAACTAACGTTAAATGGTGCTAAACTAACGTTAAATGGCGTTTAAATAACGCAATTGCTAAACTAACGTTAAATGAAGTTAAAACTAACGTTAAAATAGCTGCCAATTAACGTTAAATGAAGTTAAACTAACGTTAAAATGGCGTTAAAACTAACGATAAATGGCGTTTAATTAAGGTTAAATGACGTAAAACTAACGTTAAATGTCGTTTAATTAAGGTTAAATGGCGTTAAACTAATGTTAAATGGCGTTAAACTAACGTTAAATGGTGTTAAACTAACGTTATATGGTGTTTAATTAAGGTTAAATGACGTTAAACTAACGTTAAATGGCGTTAACTAACATTAAATGGCGTTAAACTAACGTTAAATGGCGTTTAATTAAGGTTAAATAACGTTAAACTAACGTTAAATGGCGTTAACTAACGTTAAATGGCGTTTAATTAAGGTTAAATAACGTTAAACTAACGTTAAATGGCGTTAAACTAACGGTAAACGGCGTTAAACTAACGTTAAATGACATTAAACTAACGTTAAATGGCGTTAAACTAACGTTAAATGGCGTTAAACTAACGTTAAATGGCGTTAAGCTATCGTTAAATGGTATTAAACCAACGTTAAATGGCGTTAAACTAACGTTAAATGGCGTTAAACTAACGTTAAATGGCGTTAAACTAACGTTAAAATGCCGTTAAACCAACGTTGTCGGCGTGTACTATGTTAAATGGCGTTAAACCAACGTTAAATGGCGTTAAACTAACGTTAAATGGCGTTTAATCAAGGTTAAATGGCGTTAAACTACCGTTAAATGGCGTTTAATTAAGGTTAAATGACGTTAAACTAATGTTAAATGGCGTTAAACTAACGTTAAATGGCGTTTAATTACGTTAAATGACGCAACCACTGTTAAATGGCGTTAAACTAACGTTAATTGGCGTTAAATTAATGTTTAATGGCGTTAAACAAACGTTAAATGCCGTTAAACTAACGTTAAATGGCGTGTAATTAAGGTTAAATATCGTTAAACTAATGTTAAATGGCGTTAAACTAACGTTAAATGGCGTTTAATTAAGGTTAAATGACGTCGCGTCCTGAGTCCTGACCCACCCTGCATGCGTCGTGTCCTCAGCCCTGACCCACCCCGCATGCGTCACGTCCTGACCTCTCCTCTCTGACCCAAAAATAGCCAAGATGATAATAGATGTCCCCGTATAAGTTGTCCTCTCATTGGTGACGAACCAACCAATCACCTCGCTCCTTTCTCTGCCACTAGATCCCTTCTTACATTCAGTCGCCCCTCTCATTGGTGACAGTCACGACAACGGACCAATCACATTGCCCCATTCAAATCGCGGAACTCCACCCCCCTTTTTTTTTACATTTTCAATCTCGCGACACAACAAACTTCTGCTCTCCCATTACCGGACTGTGAGGAAAACAAGGGCATATAACAGTCAAGGGAAGGGGTGTGTGTGTTGTACCTAAACCACACCACACCAACACCCACCCCACCCCCCTCTCCCCCAACAATCACACCCCACCTCCCCCACGTTCACCCTCTCTACACCCCAGTGCACCTTCACCGTCAGGCTGTGAGACCAACCTTCGTGATCTGCACCGGCGGGAGACTCTACAAAGGGCGTGGAGCCTTCAGGAAGGTACTCGAGGTGGGCAGATTACCTCCCCTCAAGACCTCAGGGGCTTCTCTTATTAGTCTCTCGGTCAACATCTTATATACGTCAGCGTCTCTCTCTCTCTCTCTCTCTCTCGCTCCTACCTACCAAGGGACAGTAGATTGAAATAGGGTGAGTGAGATAATTACTTGGTGAGAGGGAGTGAGAGGTGTGGGTGTGAAAGGAGGGAGAGGAGGAAGAATGAAAAGTGAGAGGTAGAACGGCTGAGGATGAGAGGGACTAGGGTGAGAGGGACGAGGATGGTGGCAGCGGGGTCATCATTGGCAAACGTTCACTTTTGTACAGACTGACGTCACACCATCTGACAGCTCCCTCTCTCTCCCTCTCTCTCCCCCTCTCACCCTTTACATCCCCCTCTCACCCACTCCCTCAAAGAAGCTTCACGCGATAAAGAAACTCCCTGGGGCTTCACATGAGGTTTCACACGATACTGAAGCTTTATGGTGGGAGGGAAGCTTCACATGACACAAGGCATGAGAGAGAGAGAGAGAGAGAGAGTGAGAGAGAGAGAGAGAGAGAGAGAGAGAGAGAGAGAGAGAGAGAGGTGTGACGGCCTCCCACTCATTAAAGTGTGACGGTGGTCTGAAGGAGAGACTGGGAGGGAGAGAGAAGAGGCCTTTAAATCTGTACCCACACCTGTACTCACACCTCCACACCTGTACTCACGCCAGCAAACATTTCAACGCCATTTACCTGCAAAAAGATAAACACACGCCATTAGTGAGTGAATAGAATTGAGAGTGAGGGAGAGAGGGGGGGAGAGGGGGGAGAGAGGGGGGAGAAAATAAGCAAACAAGAAGAGGAGGAGGAGGAGGAGGAGGAGGAGGAGAATGATTGAGTTGAAGAGTAGAATGAAGGAAAGACAACAATGTAATAATAATAATAATAATAATAATAATAATAATAAAAACAACAATAATAATTATAATAATAATAATAATAACAGTAATAACAATAATAATAACAATAATAACAACAATAATAATAATAATAATAATAATAATAACAGTAATAACAATAATAATAACAATAATAACAACACTAATAATAACAACATCAACGCACACACAGTAACACTACACATCAGTAATCCTTCCCACGGTCTCTTAACTCATCTGTAACATTTAAATACATAACTGTAACTCAACCTGTAAGACTGACTCCTGTAACGTCACCACCGAGGCTGTATCAGGTAACTCCTCTGTATTATCAGATCAATTTACAGGTTTGTATCCCAAGTAGACCCAAGTCATTAACGGTGGAGTCTAAATAAACAAAAGTTGTATCTCATTGTTTAATTATTACCTAAACAACTGGGTCACGAAAGGTCAACGGGGTAATGAATGGTCAACTGGGGTCACGAAAGGTCAAATGGGTCATGAAAGGTCAACGGGGTCACAAAAGGTCAACTGGGTCATAAAAGGTCAACGGGGTCACAAAAGGTCAACTGGGTCATGAAAGGTCAGCGGGGTCACGAAAGGTCAACGGGGTCATGAAATAAAGGTTACCACTTAAGGTCAGAAACTAAGGAGTTATGACGTCATAACAGTGAGGGAGGTCCACCATAGAGACAGTAACACCGAGCCAGACTGTGACGTCACTGAGGCGTAAAGAAAAACAACTAATTCAGTTATCATAATTCTAGACGAGGCTTCTGACGCCATCCCTGAGAGAGAAGAACCAAATGAGGCAAAACTCGAGCCTCTCCTCAGAGCAAGAAGCCTTGAAATCCTCCTCCTCGAGGGTTGAGGCAACAGGAGAATGACCCTCAAAGAGGACCAGTTCCAACTCATCCACTACACAGTCGTCGCCAGCACCAGGTCAGGGCTGGGGGCGAGGACCTAGACGATGGGTCCCTGAACACCGCTGCCGAGGTCAGCGACAGGAGCCTGACACTCGTCTACCTCAAGCTCACCTCTAACTTGCTGAAGAATTACCAGACAATTTATTCTCCTGCAGAGACCAGCGAGCCGGATAGAAAATCTGGCCTAACTAAATTAGCAAGCCTGAACACCTCAACGCCTGGCTGTGGGGCCAACCTCTCCCACAGTGACGTGGTAGTTAGTAGAAGCAACACGTCACAAGAATTGGTCAATGTGAATTATGAAAAACAACAGGAAAATACCCCCCCCCCCGGCCTGAGTAAGAACTAACTGTGAGGGATGGGACGTAACTGTCGTGTCTGTGTGAGTGACAACACCAAGACCGTCCCTCAGTATTTACCATCGACTGTTCACAGACAACCTCACATTACTCCGCGTGGAAGGTCCTGGCCTGCCTTACCCCTGGAAGGTAACACAAACTTAACAATTTGTTGTGATCACACGAACATAAGGGAGTTAAGATCAACTGCTCGAGCTCTCTTGAGTGAGCTGTGACTCTGCCCTTGAAGAAATTCATGACTAAAGAATGAATGGCATCCTCACGCTGGATCAATAGGTCTGCCTGCTGCCAGTACCAAGCTGGGACGGGCCTACAGAGGCTGGGGGGCCTTTACCAGTTAATGAAATACACAAAATACTGTACAACGAAGACTAAGTAAAGCCTGAGATGAAGAGGGTAAGAATTGTGTCCTCCACTGGACCACCACACACAGAGCTCGACACACGCTCCTACATCCTGTCAACAGCCGGACCTGATGACCCCTCAACGTTCTGGCAGCACCTCCTGTACACTGCTTCCCTCACACTGCCTCCCTCACACTGCCTCCCTCACACTGCCTCTTTAAAGGGTGCAAGTGACTAAGACAACAACAGTGGTAGAGAGAGATCCTCTACATTAAGCTGTACTTCCACAACATTTCTTTACCATCATTCCAGTACCAAGAGGAAGGAGACGGCCAAAAACACTAAATCTCTGACCCCGCCCCTGAGTGTGTCGACCAGCCATCTGTCAGCTACAGACAGTTATCGGGTCGGAAACAGATCCAAGACTAGATTCCGGACCAGAGCCGAGAGCCAGACCGAGGACAGTTGTAAGAGACCTCCCCTCCCTCCTGACACACACACACACACACACTCGGGGTTAAGACGGCGCCATAATCCTCAGCACTTCTCTTCCTAAACCAGCAGGCGTGGCCCCATCCCTTTACAAGTGCTAAGAACACTAATCACTTTCAGGTTATTACTTGTAGAAGGTCAGTACTCAGACAACATAATGTGGCTCTGAGTACGGGTCCTCACACACCCGGGCCCCATGACTCAACACTCAAGAGTCCACCGGGCCCCTCATGACAGGACCATAAAATACCTCAACAAATTATAACAAACTACTTAAGTATGTTGACGTTGTAACAGAGACGACCAAACAACCAAAGAGAACAATTTAGAGTATAGGAATACTTACGACGTTGACTCCTGCAGGAACTTACCCCAGGAGATGCCCCCTGGGTGGTCACACACTACAGCAGGAGATAACTCAGTCTTTACAGGTAGTGGACACACACACTAGGAGACAGCAGTAATAATAAGGTAAACTCGTCGTATTCGTACAGCCGTCTAGTTCCTCCTCCAGCTCGCCCAAGTCGTACACGGCCGTTGACAGATACCACCTATTCCGTCACCAGACAGCCCCTGCGTGGAGAGCTAATTACGTTTCAATTTACTTTCCTCTTTGTTAATCCATTTGAGGGGCGGCGAGATCGATGCCTTAATTACCTCGCCGCCAACCACCTCGCTAAGGTTGTTCTCAGTATTAAGATACCGGCTGTTTTGTTCCCTTGTACCCCGTAACACCTACTATATATACAGTACAGGTACCTGCTTTTATTGTACCATCAAAACCATTTTATCGGAAATTATCATGTAAATAGATAAGTAATTACCATAATCCTGACAGCTCTGTCCTCTTGTTCAACCTTATTACTGTACAACTGCTCTCCCATTATACAAATGTTTTTCCATTCCACTGTAATTTATGTAGATACTTATAATTAAAAAAAATAATAATAAATAAATAAAATAAATAAATATCGAAGTGATAACCGAGGTAACATTACGAGACGTTCTTATTACCACCAGGCTATTGAACTATTCCAGATGATACTAAATGTTACATAATACTTCCTTGAGATAAATGTATAGTATATGTCAGGTGCCTACAAGAGAGTTCAGGTTCTCAACTGGCCCAGTCATGTTAATATTGTTATTATTATCCATTCTGTATCTGTGTTTTTCTGTCTAAATAAACTGTTTCAATTCTCTCTCTCTCTCTCTC
>NW_024728706.1:0-12965 GCF_018991925.1 Homarus americanus | reverse complement strand
TGTCGTTGGGTTTAGTTCAGTTTGGTTTAGTTACATAGGTGTTTTATAAGTCTGTCGTTGGGTTTAGTTCATTTTGGTTTAGTTACATAGGTGTTTTATGAGTCTGTCGTTGGGTTTAATTCAGTTTGGTTTAGTTACATAGGTGTTTTATGAGTCTGTCGTTGGGTTTAGTCCAGTTTGGTTTAGTTACATAGGTGTTTTATGAGTCTGTCGTTGGGTTTAGTTCAGTTTGGTTTAGCTACATAGGTGTTTTATGAGTCTGTCGTTGGGTTTAGTTCAGTTTGGTTTAGTTACATAGGTGTTTTATGAGTCTGTCGTTGGGTTTAGTTCAGTTTGGTTTAGTTACATACTGTAGGTGTTTTATGAGTCTGTCGTTGGGTTTAGTTCAGTTTGGTTTAGTTTCGTAGGTGTTTTATGAGTCTTTCGTTGGGTTTAGTTCAGTTTGGTTTAATTACATAGCTGTTTTAGGGGGCTGTTTTGCGATGTTTCTTTGTTCAGTAATTTTACAGAACCAGTTGCATTTTTTTTATTAGTATACATAAACAGTTTTGACCTGATGAATAAACACCCTAACGCTACCTGTGGGTCTTAGGTTTGGTTAGGTTAGGTTAGGTTTGGTTAGAGTTAGGTTAGAGTTAGGTTAGGTTACCGTTAGTTTGATCATGAGGTACAATAGGCTAGGGAGGGAGGGTTGGGGGGGCTAATCTTCAGGTGATCATTATATAACGTGTTCTTATATTTCCCTCCCAGGCGAATGTAAATACCTAGATTAAGTTGGTGGCGGCAGAAGGGAGAGAGAGACTCGAGAGATGGATGGAGGGAAAGAGACTCGACAGATGGATGAAGAGAGAGAGACTCGAGAGATGGATGAAGAGAAAGAGAGACTCGAGAGATGGATGGAGAGAAAGAGAGACTCGAGAGATGGATGGAGAGAAAGAGATTCGAGAGATGGATGAAGAGAGAGAGACTCGAGAGATGGATGAAGAGAGAGAGACTCGAGAGATGGATGAAGAGAAAAAGAGACTCGAGAGATGGTTGGAGGGAGAGAGAGATTCGAGAGAGAGAGGGAGAGACTCGAGAGATGGAGGGAGGAGGGAGAGAGAGATTCGAGAGACAGAGGGAGAGACTGGAGAGATGGAGGGAGAGAGAGAGAGAGGGAGAGACTCGAGAGATGGAGGGAGGAGGGAGAGAGAGACTCGAGAGATGGAGGAAGGAGGGAGTGAGAGACTGGAGAGATGGAGGGAGAGAGAGAGAGAGACTGGAGAGATATCAGCACAGTACCTTCTTCGTCTCCCACTCTCCTCTGTGACTGATAATACGTGAGGATTAATGGCGACCCTCTCACCCCATTTACCAGGATTATATGAATAGTTTGTCTTATGAGATGTTTCTTTATAGTTAGGTGTTGATGGACGTTTGTAAAGAAAGATTTCCCGGAATTACTGCAGCATCTGGTGGTTAGGTTAGGTTTGTGGTTGGGTATGTGTGTGTGTGTGTGTGTGTGTGTGTGTGTGTGTGTGTGTGTGTGTGTGTGTGTGTGTGTGTGTGTGTACGTTCGTGAGTAAGACGGATTTTTATCAACTTATTTTCTGCGACTACTGTTGCCTTTACCCCTTCCCCTCTTCTCCCTCCCCCTCCTCCCCTTTCCATCCCTCTTCCTTCCCCTCCTCCCTACCATCTTCTCCCTCCCCAACCTTCCCCTCCTACACATCTTTCCCTTCCTCCTTTTCCTCCCCCTTTCCTCCTCCTCCTCCCCCTTTCCTTCTCCTCCTTCCTCCCCTCCGCCCCACTCTTCTCCCTTCCACCCCTCCCCAACCTCCCCATCCTCCTTCTTCCTCCTTCTCCCCACCCTATCCTTTTTCCCCTTCCTTCTCCTCCCTGTCTCCCTCTTCCCCTCCCTCTTCCTCCTCCCTCGTCTAGGACCAAATGCAAGACATCGTAATTATGAACGTTGAACCTTGTGTGAGTCGGTGTCATCAGGAGCTAAGTGACGTGCTTCTGGCTGCCGTCTCCCCTCCCCTCCTTCTCTCCTCTTCCTCCCCTCTCCCTTCCCCTCTTACCCTCTCCACTTCCTTACCCTCCTATCCCCTCTACGCCCCCCTTCCTCTCCTCCCCTTGTTTTGGCGTCCTCTTGTTTTAACCTCCCATTTGTAGTTAGTTTTTTCCCCTCTGCTTTCATTCTTTCTTTCCTCTCTCTCTCTCTCTCTCTCTCTCTCTCTCTCTCGGTCCTGCTGCTGCACGTTTTGGCATAATTCAATTTAGAGAAAGAGTTGCTCGTCTTTTCTGTCTGGTTGAGTCGACTCGCAGGTCAGAGGTAAAGGGAGAGAGACGTAGTGATGTTGATGTGTGTCGTCTTATTGTGTAGTGAAGATTCAGTTTTGCTTTGGGACCTTGATAGTGTGTGTGTGTGTGTGTGTGTGTGTGTGTGTGTGTGTGTGTGTGTGTGTGTGTGTGTGTGTGTGTTTTGTCGTCATCATTGTTTTACTTTTTTCATGGTCATTATTATTTTATTATTCTCATTTTCATCATTGTTATTATCATCGTTATCATCATTGTGATCATCATTATTGTCTTCATTGTCAGAGTTATCATTATCCTCATCATCATCATCATCATCAATTTGTCTTTACATTCATGACCTCTATTCACATCATAAGCCAGAAAAATTCCACATCGTTAAAAAAGTCTCACTCACTCACTCTACCTTATCCGTATGTACACTTAGATGACATGATTAGCAAACCATTTTTATTTATATATTATTATTGTGTTTGTGAGAAGGTTAAACAAAAACAAAGCAAATTATGTCCCTCCCTAACCCACACCCTCCAACCCCCTACCCCCCAATCCCCACCTTCAACCCTATAATCCCCGTCCTAAACCCCTCAACCCCTAACCCCCCACCTTCAACCCCCACCCACCCCCTCTAACCCCTCCCCATCTTGGTTTCCTATTATATATTTATGTTGACATTTTTGTGTTTGTTGTTTTTCTTTCTTTCTTTTTTCTTTCTTTCTTTCTCTCTCTTTCTTTCTTTCTTTCTCCTCGACAGTAGGGAGGCTGACACTTTAAAGCCAGTTCCTCTCCTCCTTCAGTAGTTCATTAGTTCCCGACGCTCAACACACTAGTGACGAAGGCGGTGAAGGAGGTGCATGTTGTAGTGTGGAGTCTTGTGTCCTGATTCTTTTAAGCCTCTGCCATCTTGAAGACTTAGCCCAGGGAGGAGGAGGAGGAGAGAGTGGTGAGGAGGAAGGAGGGGGAAGAGGAAGGAGGGGGAGAGAGTGGTGAAGAGGAAGAAGAAGGAGGAAGGGAGGAGAAGGTGACTTAGCTAACGGAGGAGGAAGACTGCAGGATTCAGGAAGGAGGAGATGATTTAGCCTAGGGAGGAAGTAGGAGGGGGAGGGAGAAGAGGGAAGGACGAGGAGGAGGAGGACTAATAGTTTCGTGTTTTGTTGCATGCATACGAGTTATCTTCCTCCTTCAATGTCCCTCTTCTTCTTTGTCTTTTGGTTATTTTACCCTCCTCCTCCCTTTCGTTTCCACTTCCTTATCCTTCTCCTCTTCCCCTCTTCACGTTCTCATCAACATCCCTTATTTCCTCTTCCTCCTCCTCCTCCTCCACCTCCTTTTTCGTTCCCACTCTTCCTCTTCTTTTCCTTCCCCTCCACCCCCTCTCCTCCATTCCCTCTTTTTCCTCTCCTCCTCTCTTCCTCCTCTCCACCCCTCTCCACCCCTCCTTCCTCCTCCCTTTTATTGCACTACAGTCTTTACCTGAACGCACGGTCGCTACCCCCGAAAACGGCATAATTTTTTAGTTGTGAGAATAAGGAGCATCTTTTTGTGTGTATTCAGTGAGATTTTTGGCCGTGTGGTGTAGTGTGGTGTAGTGTAGTGTAGTGTGGTGTGGTGTAAGTGTAGTTGCTGCCGAGGCCCACAACTCCCTCCTCCTCATTATAAGGTGTTGTGAGTCCCTGAGTTGTTGTTGGGTTGTGAGCACTTCTGGAGGGTATTGTTGGTGGTTATGTGAGTAACCTAACCTAACCTTTGAAGATGAGCGCTCTGTTCCTTCATTCTATCCACCTAGGGCTTTAACATGAGCTCTTGTGTCCCTTTACCCTTGCTATAGAGCTTCGTGTGAGCGCTGTGTATCTTTTTTCTTGTCTTCATCCCTTGAGTACGATGACTTAATTCCCTGCTTACCATGTCATCGTATGCTCTTGGAGATAGGTTCATCGTATTCAAAGTGATAACTGGTACTTGAGGTGGTTAAGTCATCGTACTCAGGTGATTAAGACATCATGTTCAGTGAGGTGGGTTGATATCGTACTCAAGGGGGTTGATATCCTACTCTAGGGGTTAGATCATCGTACTCAAGTGATTAAGTTATCATACTCAAGTGGGTAAGTTGTTGTACTCAAGTGGTTATCATACGCACTGGGCTAATTCATTGTACTCAGGGGGTTAGCATTATACTGAAAGGGTTGAGTCATCGTACTCAAGGAATTAAAATTAGCTTACTCACTGAGAGCTAATTTACTGTACTCAAGGGATTAAGAGAGCGGTGAAGGAACGTCTGCTTAATCTCTTCTCACACACGAGCGAAAGTACAATGGTCACCCTACCAGCCAGACATACATACCCATACATACATAATATAATATAATAATAATGGAAGCCCCTTGAAATCGAGGATGGCCGGCCCCAGGGCCACCTAGGCGTGAATTTGTTTAAGGTGTAGAAGCTGTCACCAACACAACAACCACACCCTAAGCTAACGAGCTGCATGACCCAGTGTCAAGGAATAGTCCGAGAAGACCGGACAACTCGCCAACTGCACTGGCTAACCATTACACCACAGGTCGACACACACACACACACACACAAAGGTCTTATCCCTGGTATTCTTGGCCATAAACTAAGAAAATGCCTGGGCAGCAAGACAATTTTTTTTTTTTGTGTCTGAGAGTTTGGCTATTTTAAAGTGTCATACCCAGGTATTACCAATCCTGTATATATGTGACATTAGTGCAGTAAGAGTTGTAAGCAGGATTTGCTCTTTAGGTATTTTAATGGAGTAATCATACAAATAACATTATATTATACTTTATTTTTAGTTTACAAAAAAAATGGTGATTAGTAATCATTTTCATTTGCCAACAGTTTTCAGGCGGTAAGCCTTGGCCATGGCCCGGGACTGTTGGGCAGCAGCTTTACGGGCTTCTGCAACTCTGTTTATTTGTGGGCCCAAGATATTCTTGGCCTGGCGAGGCTTATTGGCCCGGGCCTGTTGGGCAGCAGCCTTACGGGGCACCACCCAGGGAGCTTCCACGGTGGCAACCGCCCGAGGAGCGTCCTTGAGGGCGACCTCCTGGAGAGCTTCCACGACGGCGACCTCCTGGGAAGCTGCCTCGGCGGTGACCTCCTGGGAAGCGTCTTCGGTGGCGACCTCCAGGGAAGCTTCCTCGGCGGCGACCTCCTGCGGAGCGTCTTCGGTGGCGACCTCCAGGGAAGATTCCTCGGCGGCGACCTCCTGCGGAGCGTCTTCGGTGGCGACCTCCAGGGAAGCTTCCTCGCCAGCGACCTCCTGGCAAGCGTCTTCGGCGGCGACCTCCAGGGAAGCTTCCTCGGCGGCGACCTCTTGGGAAGCGTCTTCGGCGGCGACCTCCAGGGAAGCTTCCTCGGCGGCGACCTCCTGGGAAGCTTCCTCGGCGGCGACCTCCAAGAAAGCTTCCTCGGCAGCGACCTCCAAGGAAGCTTCCTCGGCGGCGACCTCCAGGGAAGCTTCCTCGGCGGCGACCTCCAGGGAAGCTTCCTCGGCGGCGACCTCCAGGGAAGCTTCCTCAGCGGCGACCTCCAGGGAAGCTTCCTCGGCGGCGACCTCCAGGGAAGCTTCCTCGGCGGCGACCTCCAGGGAAGCTTCCTCGGCGGCGACCTCCAGGGAAGCTTCCTCGGCGGCGACCTCCAGGGAAGCTTCCTCGGCGGCGACCTCCAGGGAAGCTTCCTCGGCAGCGACCTCCACGCTTCCTCAGCGGCGACCTCCAGGGAAGCTTCCTCGGCGGCGACCTCCAAGGAAGCTTCCTCGGCGGCGCCCTCCAGGGAAGCTTCCTCGGCGGCGACCTCCAGGGAAGCTTCCTCGGCGGCGACCTCCAAGGAAGCTTCCTCGGCGGCGACCTCCAGGGAAGCTTCCTCGGCGGCGACCTCCAGGGAAGCTTCCTCGGCGGCGACCTCCAGGGAAGCTTCCTCGGCGGCGACCTCCAGGGAAGCTTCCTCGGCGGCGACCTCCAGGGAAGCTTCCTCGGCGGCGACCTCCAGGGAAGCTTCCTCGGCGGCGACCTCCTAGGAAGCTTCCTCGGCGGCGACCTCCAGGGAAGCTTCCTCGGCGGCGATTTCCTGGGGAGCGACCTCGGCGGCGACAGCCTGGGGAGCGACCTCGGTGGCGACAGCCTGGGTAGCGTCACCCATAGTGGGGCAAATGCCCAGGTGTTTGTTGACTTTCGCCAGCGCCTTGGTACAGAAATTATGACAAATCTTCAACGTTTCTGTGTCAAATTGTTCTTTTGTAAATAATATCTTGAACTTGAACAACTCCAATGGAGGATACACCACATATTGAAATGTTTCGTATCCCTTCTTGGTTTGTTTTCCGCTCAAGGCAGAATAGTAAAACATTATCCCTTTGTCTGGGATATCTGACAACTTTTTTACCTCTTGTCGTAGGTAGATACATGCTTTAACCACCGTAGTGTTATTGTTTCTGAGGTCTTCTAGATAAGCCAATTTATCCAACACAAAGTCTAAGTTTGTGTTGGGGGGAATCTCTAGACTCACCCCGAAACCCACAACCCTTACACAACTTATATTTGTGTAAGCTTGTGTCAGCTCGTCGTCCATGTGACGGAGTTGGCTGGCAGCTTCTTGGAGGAATTTTTGACGCTGATCTTCCATTTTAACAAGTATAAATGTTTTATTGATATATGATAAAGGCACCAGGTACATACTGTAGTTGATTCAGAATCCTGTGAAAGAATGTAGTAAGAGGTTTAATGAGGTTGGAACTTTAGTGATATGTTTAGTGATGATGTTAATTGTGTAGTGATGACGTGAGCTATAGTGATGATGTGAGCTATAGTGATGTTTCATGATGCTATGAACTGTGTAGTGATGATGAAACTTTAGTGATGATGTTAATTGTGTAGTGATGACGTGAGCTATAGTGATGATGCGAGCTATAGTGATGACATGAGCTATAGTGATGATGTTTCATGAGGCTATGAACTGTGTAGTGATGATGGAACTTTAGTGATGATGTTAATTGTGTAGTGATGACGTGAGCTATAGTGATGATGTGAGCTATAGTGATGATGTTTCATGAGGCTATGAACTGTGTAGTGATGATGAAACTTTAATGATGATGTTAATTGTGTAGTGATGACGTGAGCTCGAGTGATGATGTGAGCTATAGTGATGATGTTTCATGATGCTATGAACTGTGTAATGATGATGGAACTTTAGTGATGATGTTAATTGTGTAGTGATGACGTGAGCTATAGTGATGATGCGAGCTTTAGTGATGATGAGAGCTTTAGTGATGATGTTTCATGATGCTATGAACTGTGTAGTGATGATGGAACTTTAGTGATGATGTTAATTGTGTAGTGATGACGTGAGCTATAGTGATGATGTGAGCTATAGTGATGATGTTTCATGATGCTATGAACTGTGTAGTGATGATGGAACTTTAGTGATGATGTTAATTGTGTAGTGATGACGTGAGCTATAGTGATGATGTGAACTATAGTGATGATGTTTCATGATGCTATGAACTGTGTAGTGATGATGGAACTTTAGTGATGATGTTAATTGTGTAGTGATGGCGTGAGCTATAGTGATGATGCGAGCTATAGTGATGATGTGAGCTTTAGTGATGATGTTTCATGATGCTATGAACTGTGTAGTGATGATGGAACTTTAGTGATGATGTTAATTGTGTAGTGATGACGTGAGCTATAGTGATGATGTGAGCTATAGTGATGATGTTTCATGATGCTATGAACTGTGTAGTGATGATGGAACTTTAGTGATGATGTTAATTGTGTAGTGATGACGTGAGCTATAGTGATGATGTGAACTATAGTGATGATGTTTCATGATGCTATGAACTGTGTAGTGATGATGGAACTTTAGTGATGGAGGTGTTAATTGTGTAGTGATGACGGGAGTTGGTGGTGATGATGCAGCTTAGTGATAAATGCTGATGTTCATGAACTGTGGAAAGATGATCAAAACTTAGTAGATGACAGCATCAAAAAGATATTTTGAAAGCTATAGTGATGATGCGAGCTATAGTGATGATGTTTCATGATGCTATGGACTGTGTAGTGATGATGTTAACTGTGTAGTGATGATGAAACTTTAGTGATGATGTTAACTGTGTAGTGATGATGCAACTTTAGTGTATGTTTAGTGATGATGTTAACTGTGTAATGATGATGTGAACTATAGTGATGATGTGTCATGATGGTATGAACTGTGTAGTGATGATGTGAACTATAGTGATGATGTGTCATGTTGCTATGAACTGTGTAGTAATGATGTGAACCATATTGATGACGTGTCATGATGCTATGAACTGTGTAGTAATGATGTGAACTGTGCAGTGTTGATGTGAACTATAGGGATGATGTGTAGTGATGATGGTAGCCATGAACACCTCATGGAAGTGAACGTGTCCTCTTCTCTGTTACGGAAATAATGTAACACAATGGGCGACTTAAGAGTATCCGACCCCTGGCCTCTGAGTGTACCGACTATCATTAAGACATAATTCACGATTCACAACTTGGTGGTGTATTTTTCTGGAGTAATCATACAAATAACATTATATTATACTTTATTTTTAGTTTACAAAAAAACGAAAACAATGGTGATTCGTAATCACTTTGATTTGACAACTGTTTTCAGGTGGTAAGCCTTGGCCATAGCCCGGGCCTGTTGGGCAGCAGCTTTACGGGGCACCACCCTGGGAGCTTCCACGGCGGCAATCGCCCGAGGAGCGTCTTACATACATACAGTATAACCTGGGCTGTTTTCTCCCTCCACTGCCCCCTGCCCCCCCCCCCCACATAACACAGGTTGAGTTAGCCAGTCGGCGCTGAGAGCAGGCAACCATTTTAGGCTCTTTTACTGGGAGCAGCAAATTTATACTCGAGCAACATTCTAATTCTTTTCATCTTCCCCTCTTTCCCCCCTGCCTCTCCCCCCCTGCCTCTCCCCCCCCCCGAACTAGCCAATCAACCCGTAACTCTGGCACCCCTCCTCTCCCCACCCAATTTAATTATCTCCCACCAGCACACAGCACCAGGGGGAGGATTTGATTTTGATTTTGCCGCTTGCAGCGGCTACTTTATTGTGCACCCCACACTCATCCTGTGAGCGGTAACGCAAAAGGATTACAGAGTAGGGTTTACAAAGGTTCATAATAATTAACCCCGGTTGTCAGGATATTATGGCACTGAGAGTTACACAGTATTTCATTTACATTATTTGTTTAGTTCTATACAAAAAGGGTAACTTATTCACAAATGCGTGAGAACAGGCGTGTGAGGCAGTATGTCTGGCCTCACAATTTGTTATTCACATTTACGTGGGAGGTATTCAAGCACATTGCGTATTTGGTTCTGTACATGAGAACTGATATAGTTACTAAGTGCAAAAAAGTGGATACAATCTTAATATGTCGGCTATCTTGCCATTAGAGATGAAGTGTTGTGCCATTTCACACACAGTGTGCTTGGACCTGTCCCTAAAAGGTTCTATCTTCACACAGTCGAGGACGTAGTGTTCAAGTGTGTGGCCATATGTATGGTCATTAACACTTTGTTTAGTTTGTTTAATTGCTTTTGAGGAACATACCAGTACTTATATCTCAATCTCTTAATCTAGCGGTTAAAACATCTGTAATCTAGTGGATCTATACTTGTCTATATCATGTTTCACTTGATACATCTCATCATGGTAACCATGGATCGACTAGTGCCTGTTTGCAATTTTGGTCCATTTGGCGCTTTCAAACCTCATCAATAAGTTCTTTTCCTAATTACAAGTTTTTTAAGTGGCTCTTTTTTGACAGACCCAAATTGTATTCAACGGTGTCTTTTGTTAGACGCGAGTTTGGCGAGGGCATCAACCTGTCATGTTTTATGAGGCCTATGTGGAGGGATCTCATATAGTTTTGACTCGACACCCCAGTCAACAAGCGCTGCACGCATATTTGTGTCTGGCTTCAGAGACAAAGATCGCATTTTCAGCCTGGAGTCGAGGGTACCATGGGCAAGTAGTGAGTGATAGAGAGAGTCAGTGATGATGAGACTGTCAGTAACAGTGGTTTCAATGAATTTAATAGCTGTGAGTATGGCAACTAATTCAGCTTGTAGAGTGGATGCCCAGTTGTTAATTCTAACTCCTTTCTCAATTATATTACCGTCAGGTTGAGTCACAACAATAGCACTTCCAGCCCTCCCACAGGCGGTGTTTAGAGATCCATCAGTGTAGATGGTCTGTGTGATATTATCATCAGTCTGTAAAGTGTGTATGTGTTCAAGAGCTCTCAATTTGGCAGTGTGTTGGAGATAAATGTTGTATACTATACTTAGGCGGATGTCGTACAGATGGAACTGTCCGGCCAGGTGCAGGAAAGGTTGTGTCTCAACTTTTGTACAGGTGGCTCAGTCCAGATTCATATGTGTAAATAGTAGTTTGATCCACGACCTTCAGTAGTCCGCTGGTTCATACATTCTAGCAATTTTAAGGAAACAATGTTATCAGGATCACCACGCAGAAGCCTCGGGCTATCATGAGGTTGACTTCAATTATTCTATCTTGGCACTGTGCGTTCTAGTTTTCCTCTATTAAGTAATTTTAGTGCCTGCCAAGGGACATCCGCAGGCTACCCTGAGGCTTATTTTGCATTTTCCTTGAGCTTGTCAACGCCTTTCCCGTCACGAATGACCAGGGCTGGTGCGTGGTAATCTATCAGAGATCTTATATAGCCTAGGTACATTGTTTTAACAATTCTAATATTAGCACCATAGTGTGGGCTGTACCCCGCTACACTTCTAAGAGGTCTCAGTCTGTCAGTACATTGGCGGGTTAGCTGTTGTATGGCAGGTAGGGTACAAGGGACGGAAACACCAAGATATTTAAAAGAAGAAACATAGTCAATAGTGTTGTTACCCATCTTGAACTTGGCGGGGCCGCGTTTGCGGTTCCCAGCTTGTTTGTTGAACACCTTAGTTTTGTCAGTGGAGATAATAAGACCGAGGTGTTCACAGGCTGCGTATACATGGTTCAGGGTGGTTTGCATTTCACGATGAGTTTTAGTATGTATAAGATTATCATCAGCATAGCTGATTGAGATATTGCTGGGGTTGTCTGGTATTAAATTAAATAATGCATTCATAAGAACATTGAACAAAGTGGGGCTAAGTACTCCACCTTGAGGGGTACCAAGTTGCATATCTTTAACTTCACTTTTGTAACCCTGAAACAGTGCAGCAGCCCTTCTGTTGGTTAGGTAACCACTTATCCAGTGTAACAGCCTACCTCCTATATCCATTTTGGCTAGTTCGTACAATATCAGTTGCCTATTGGCAATATCAAATGCAGCTTTTAGGTCAAGAAATGTGGTGTATCTGCGCCTTTCATCACCATGCACAGTTAGGAATGTGGTGATGCAATTATGTACACCTTTACCATGGGTGAAGCCATTTATGTTAGGAGACATGTGTTCTCTGATTCTATATAAGAGTCTGCCAAGAACCATCCTCTCAAAGGTTTTGCACAGGCAGCTGGTTAGTGATATGGGACGAAAGGCATCAGGCTGTCCTGGTTTCGGTATTGGTACAACAATACTGCTGGTCCATGATGTGGGTAGTTGGCCCTCGGCATGACTCATATTGTACAATACCAACAATAGATTGCCTGGCACGCGCCTTAGTAGTCTAATGATGTTGTAGGTGACTCCGTCCTCTCCAGGGGAAGTAGACCTACCCCTGGCGAGGGCGGCGTCAAGCTCCCACTCAGTATATGGAACATCACACTCATCGTGCTGTTTGCCCAGCATAAAGCTAATAAGATTACTTCTCTCTACAGACTTCGCATCAAGGAGTCCCCGAGTCCTAGCTGGTAACATGTCATAGCTCGACACATGAGCCCACTTTGTTATTAGCTCATTTGACTTTTGCAGAGGGTTTGGATGGGAGACGTGTCTTCTGTTTTTACCTCTGATTATGTTTATGTCTTTCCAGGCTTTGCTGAGGGATGTGTGTTGGTTCAGGCTGTTGACATATGTCTCCCATGCATTTTGTCTGAGTTCGTTTACACGTTCCCTGACAGCAGCAAGGGAAGCTTGATACAATTGTAACATTTGAGGTGTTCTAAATTGTCTGTAACCCTTACCCACCCTCCTGACCCTAGCCCTGAGTTTTTCAGCTCAGGGTCATTATAGCACTGCTGTTGCCTGTTCCCATTATGCTGACCACGTTTTCTCCTTTTTTTGGTGGAGGCATTGTTGGTGAAGTATACATAAGTCCTATCTATCAGATCGTCATGGAAACTTTGATAATTGTCAGGCTTGTAGTCCTTGTACCAGTCATGGATGAAGTCTATGAACTGGCTTTCATGTTCTTGCTTGACTGTGATTCTACGTCTGTTGAGTTTACCACCAGTGGGGGTGTCATTGGCTACATGTATGCTAGCTTGGATTGGGCTGTGGTCAGACATAAGATCAGTGGCAACATCAGAGCTATGAGTTGTGTATGATAGATTAAAGCCAATACATTTGTCTAGACCCCGCCATAGATGTGTGTTGGTTCATTATTACCTATAATTTGAACATCTTCATATGCGCTGAGAAGTGAGATAAGTCTCCTACCATTGGTGTTAGTGGTGGAGTCACCTAACTTCTT
>NW_024728705.1:0-4484 GCF_018991925.1 Homarus americanus | reverse complement strand
GGGCACCCCTTCAGTGACATGACCCGGGGTGTGAGGGCCGGGCACCCCTCCAGCACCATGACCCGGGGTGTGAGGGCCGGGAACCACTTCAACCCCATGACCCGTGGTGTCAGGGCCAGGCACCCCTTTAGGTCCATGACCCGGGGTGTGAGGGCTGTGCACCCTTTTAGTGCCACGACCCGGGGTGTGAGGGCCGGGCACCCCTTCAGTGTCATGAAACGGGGTGTGAGGGTCCGGCTCCCATTCCGTATGATGAAACGGGGTGTGAAGGCAGGGCACCCCTACAGTGCTGCGAACCGGGGTGTGAGGGCCAGTCACCCCTTCACATGACCCGGGGTGTGAGGGTCGGGCACCCCTTCAGTGCCATGAATCGGGGTGTGAGGGTCGGGCACCCCCTTCAGCACCATGACCCGGGGTGTCAAGGCCGGGCTCGATTTCAGTGCCATGAATCGCGGTGTGAAGGCCGGGCACCCCTACAGTGTTGTGAACCGGGGTGTGAGGGCCGGGCACCCCTTCAGTGCCATGAATAGGGGTGTGAGGGCCGGGCACCCCTTTAGGTGCATGACCCGGGGTGTGAGTGCCATGCACCCCTTTAGGTCCAATACCCGGTGTGTGAGGGCCGTGAACCCCTTCAGTGACATGAAACGGGGTGTGAGGCCCGGGCTTCCCGACAGAGCTATGAACCGGGGTGTGAGGGCCGGGCACCTATTCAGTGCCATGACCCGGGGTGTGAGGGCCGTGAACCCCTTCAGTGACATGACCCGGGGTGTGAGGGCCGGGCACCCCTTAATTGCCGTGAAACGGGGTGTGAGGCCCGGGCACCCCGACAGAGCTATGAACCGGGGTGTGAGGGCCGGGCACCTATTCAGTGCCATGACCCGGGGTGTGAGGGCGGGGCACCCTTTAAGTGCCATGAATCGGGGTGTGATGGCCGGGCACCCCATCAGCTCCATGACCCGTGGTGTGAGGACCGGGAACCGCTTCAACCCCATGACCCAGGGTGTGATGGCCGGGCACCCATTCAGTGACATGACCCGGGGTGTGAAGGCCGGGCACCCCTCCAGCACCATGACCCGGAGTGTGAGGGCCGGGCACCCCTTCAGTGTCATGAACCGGGGTGTGACGGCCGGGCACCCCTTCAGTGCCATGAACCGGGGTGTGAGGGCCAAGCACCCCTTCACATGACCCGGGGTATAAGGGCCGGGCACCCAATTAGCACCATGACCCGGGGTGTGAGGGCGGGGAACCCCTTCAGTGACATGACCTGGGGTGTGAGGGCCGGGCACCCCTTCAGTGACATGACTCGGGGTGTAAGGGCCGGGCACCACTCCAGCATCGTGACCCGGGGTGTGAACGCCGGGAACCGCTTCAACCCCATGACCCGTGGGGTGAGGGCCGGGCACCCCTTCAGTGCCATGACCCGGGTTGTGAGGGCCGGGCACCCCTTCAGTGTCATGAACCGGGGTGTGAGGGTCGGGCACCCTTTCAGTGTGATGAAACGGGGTGTGACGGCCGGGCACCCCTATAGTGGTGCGAACCAGGGTGTGAGGGCCGGGCACCCGTTCACATGACCCGGGGTGTGAGGGTCGGGCACCCCTTCAGAGAAATGAATCGGGGTGTGAGGGCCGGGCACCCCTTCAGCACCATGACCCAGAGCGTTAGGGCAGGGCTCGAATTCAGTGCCAAGAATCGGGGTGTGAGGGCCGGGCATCCCTTTAGTGACATGACCCGGGGTGTGAGGGCCGGGCACCCCTCCAGCACCATGACCCGGGGTGGGGCCCACTTCCTTTCTCAGTGCTATGACCCCGGTGTGGTGTTAGTCACCCCTCAGTGCCATGACCCGGTGGAGGGCCGGGCTCCTTCAGTGACATGACTTGGGGTGTGAGGGCCGGGCACCCTTTCAGTGACATGATCCGGGGTGTGAGGGCCGGGCACCCCTCCAGCACCATGACCCGGGGTGTGAGGGCCGGGAACCTCTTCAACCCCATGACCCGTGGTGTGAGGGCCGGGCACCCCTTGAGGTCCATGACCCGGGGTGTGAGGGCCGTGCACCCCTTCAGTGCCATGACCCGGGGTGTGAGGGCCGGGCACCTCTTCAGTGTCATGAACCGGGGTGTGAGGGCCGGGCACCCTTTCAGTGCGATGAAACGGGGTGTGAGGGTCGGGCTCCTCTACAGTGCTGCGAACCGGGGTGTGAGGGCCGGGCACCCCTTCACATGACTCGGGGTGTGAGGGTCTGGCACCTCTTCAGTGCCATGAATCGGGGTGTGAGGGTCGGGCACCCCTTCATATAACATGGGGTGTGAGGGCCGGGCACCTTTTCAGTGCCAAGGACCTGTGAGGGCCAGCCACCCCTTCAGTGCCATGACCTGGTGTGAGGCCGGCCTTCAGTGACAAGATTCTGGGGTGTGAGGACGGGCACCCTTTCAGTGATGATGACCCAGGGTGTATGTCGGGCACCCCTCCACCACCATGACCCGGAGTGTGAGGGCCGGGAACCGTTTCAACCCCATGACCCGTGGTGTGAGGGCTGGGCACCCCTTTAGGTCCATGACCTGGGGTGTGAGGGCTGTGCACCCTATCAGTGCCATGACCCGGGGTGTGAGGGCCGGGCACCCCTTCAGTGTCATGAACCGGGGTGTGAGGGCCCGGCACCCTTTCAGTGCCATGAAACGGGGTGTGAGATCCGGGCACCCCTACAGTGCTGCGAACCGGGGTGTGAGGGTCGGGCACCCCTTCACATGACCCGGGGAGTGAGGGTCCGGCACCACTTCAGTGAAATGAATCGGGGGGTGAGGGCCGGGCACCCCTTCACATAACACGGGGTGTGAGGGCCGGGCACCTTTTCAGTGCCATGACCTGTATGAGGGCCGGGCTCGATTTCATTGCCATGAATCGGGGTGTGAGGGCCGGGCACCCCTCCAGCACCATGACCCGGGGTATGAGGGCCGGGCACCCCATCAGCACCATGACCCGGGGTGTGAGGGCCATGCACCCCTTCAGTACCATGACCCGGGGTGTGAGGGCCAGGCACCCCTTCAGTGCCATGACCAGGAGTGTGACAGCTGGGCACCCCTTCAGTGACATGACACAGGGTGTGAGGGCCGGGCACCCTTTCATTTACATAACCCGGGGTGAGGGCTGGCACCCCTTCAGCACCATGACCCGAAGTGAGGGGAGGCACACCTTCAAAGGGCGAGACCCGGGTGTGAGGGCTGGGCACTCCTTCAGCACCATGACCCAGGGTGTTAGGGCCGGGCTCGATTTCAGTGCCAAGAATCGGGGTGTGAGGGTCGGGCACCCCATCAGCATCATGACCCGGGGTGTGAGGGCCGGGAACCGCTTCAGCCCCATGATCCGGGGTGTGAGGGCTGGGCACCCCTTTAATGACATGACCCGGAGTGTGAGGGCCAGGCACCCCTTCACTGCCATGACCCGGGGTGTGAGGGCCGGGCACCCCTCCGACACCATGAACCGGGGTTTGAGGGCCGGGCACCCTTTCAGTGCCATGAATCGGGGTGTAAAAGCCAGGCACCCCTTCAGCACCATGACCCGGAGTGTGAGGGACAGGCACCCCTTCAGTGCCATGACCCGGGGTGTGAGGGTCGGGCACCCCTTCAGTGTCATAAACCGGAGCGTGAGGGCCGGGCACCCTTTCAGTGCCATGAAACGGGGTGTGAGGGCCGGGCACCCCTACAGTGGTGCAAACCGGGGTGTGAGGGCCGGGCACCCCTTCACATGACACGGGGTGTGAAGGTCAGGCACCCCTTCAGTGAAATGAATCGGGGTGTGAGGGCTGGGCACCCCTTCAGCACCATGACCCAGAGTGTTAGGGCCGGGCTCGATTTCAGTGCCAAGAATCAGGGTGTGAGGGTCGGGCACCCCTCCAGTGACATGACCTGGGGTGTGAGGGTCAGGCAACCATTCAGTGAAATGAATCGGGGTGTGAGGGCCGGGCACTCCTTCAGCACCATGACCCAGAGTGTTAGGGCCGGGCTCGATTTCAGTGCCAAGAATCGGAGTGTGAGGGCCGGGCACCCCATGAGCACCATGACCCGGGGTGTGATGGCCGGGAACAGCTTCAACCCCATGACCCGGGGTGTGAGTGCCGGGCACCCCTTAGCCACCATGACCCGGGGTGTGAGTGCCGGGCACCCTTTCAGTGCCATGAATCGGGGTGTGAAAGCCGTGCACCCCTTCAGCACCATGACCCGGGGTGTGAGGGCCAGGCACCCCTTCAGTGCCATGACCCGGGATGTGAGGGCCGGGCACCCCTTCAGTAACATGACCTGGGGTGTGAGGGCCGGGCACCCCTTCAGTGACATGACCCGGGGTGTGAGGGCCGGGCACCTTTCCAGCACCATGACCCGGGGTGTGAGGGCCGGGAACCGCTTCAACCCCATGTCCTGTGGTGTGAGGGCCGGGCACCCCTTCAGTGTCATGAACCGGAGTGTGAGGGCCGGGCACCCTTTCAGTGCCATGAA
>NW_024728704.1:0-23112 GCF_018991925.1 Homarus americanus | reverse complement strand
GCTAATGCTCGACAAACCAAAAACGCTCGTGAGTTGTTGTCGACGATGTCAGTAGTCGTTGGTCCGAATGAGAATATGGCCAACAATGGCAGTAGAGGGCGGTCTTCGGTTCCGGGTCAAGCAGGAGGAGCTTGTTGAAGTGCTGGATTCCATAGACAGAAATGAAATAACACAGGGTGACCTTATTAAACATCAGGTGAGGTCATAATGATGTCATCCATAAATCACGCAACACCAGCACACTGGGAGCTAGAAGGGGCGACGTGACTAGTCAACGTCAGGTCAGGTAAAAATAAAGGGACCCACTAAATAACTATCCTACATGTAGATCCAAGGTTTTTCGAAGCATTTTAACCTTAGACACTGACAAATAAATTTATGTAACATATCAGTTTTGAACTGATGACCATCACTAAGGTTCTATTGATTTTGAATTTCATAATCACTAAGCTTCAGCAAGTCTTTCTGGCAACACAAGATGATTTGAATACTTCTAAACTTTTTAAACAATAAGATGAGTATTATTCTAACATGAACGAACAGGGCTGCTTTCAGATGCTGTTCTGAAATTGTATATGTTGTCATGCTGTTTGGTGAATATGCTTGTGAGTTGAAGCAATATAAGCAACCAGCTATGGGGCTGGGTGGGACTAGGCAGGCAGCATCCTGCTTACGTGCCACCCATCCTCGCCTCGTAAACAAAAAATGTCTTTGGAACAGTGTTGCCATGATATACTTATGTTAAACTTTCCAGTGCAGCCAAGCAGAGCCACAGCTTTTCTCCATAGTAAAAAGTAATTCCATTGGTGAGAGCTTAAACTTTACAGACATATGGCATGTTGATGCAAATTTTGCTATCTTCTGCCTGCACTAATACTGTACCAGCCCCAACTTCAGTGGCATCAACTTGTAAAATGAAGGGACAGTGTAAATTTGGAGCTTGAAGAAACTGGTGTTGATACTAATAGGGAACGGATCTTGTCAAAGGCAGCCTCTCAGGCAGAGAGGACCACACACTTATTTTTATTTTATTTTTGGCTGACCAAGGTCAGTTAGAGGAGCGACTTCTTGAGAAAGTTTGGACAGAAATGTCGGTAATGGCCTGCCATGCACAATAAATGTTGCACTGCCCTGCAGTGGTATTGCGGACAGGAAGGTTGATAATGGCATCCACTTTGGCCATGACAGGTGTTACTTTCTTCCACCTCCTTCCAAGTCTAGGAAGATTATCCAGAGCATGCCCAAACACTTTTAACAAGGTTTGCAATGAATCTGGCATCAGACAAACATTGAAACAAGAAACTGAAATGAAGACAGATATCACTCCACGATAAGGTAGATCACTGCAGTTATCCAGATAGAGTACTGCAATCCTCAAACCAGCGAGAGAGATTTAGGAGTAATGATAAGTAGGAATCTTAAGCCAGAAAATGAAAACAATGTTTTTTGCTCGTAACAAGGCTAATAAAGTACTTAGGTTCATACAAAAGAAGTGTTAGTTACAAGACTAGCGAGGTCATCTTAAAATTTTGTCAAACATGAGACTCGCTGGATTACTTGAGTTCAGTTCTGGTCACCTTATTACCCAGAATGGATATAGAATCGCTTGGAAAGAATCCAGAGGAGAATGACAAAGACTAATCGGGCATTAGGAACCTTGAGTGAGACTGAGTTAAAGCATCTTAGGTACTCCTCGAGAGACGTGGGTGAGGGGCGACTATGATGAAAGGGTGTATAAATGGAAGTCAGGGTTAAACAAAGGGGACATTACAAAGGTACTCAAACTAATCAACCAGGGCAAACTCATAACAATGGTTTTAAATTTGATAAATTTAGATTTCGTGAAATAGGAAACAAGTGTGGATGAATCTGGACAATTGCAAAATATCATCATTAGCGCTCTCGAATACGCTGGGATAGTTTCAAACATAGATTGGATGCTTATATAGACATTAAGGGTTGGTGACAAGCAAGAGACTGCCCAGTATTAATGGTCCAATAGGCCCCGCTGCAGTTTCCTCAATTCTTATGTTCCTGTCATTGTTCTTATGATCCAGTGGTAACAACAACCTCTAGATAACTGTGTTCATATCAAAAAGAGCATAGCAGTATATTAGACAGAAATTACCAAAAAGGATAATCCTAAGTACATGAGAAATTGTTTTATGGTGTTCTTTTTATTTTTATAATCATGAATGCTGTAACATATTAAAAGTTTACCCAAATTGGAGCACCGGAAAGTGTAAATATATGACCTAAAGCAATGCTCAAAGCCACTAACAAAATGGCTAATTTCAACTAATGTGGGCTTCATTTCAGAAGGTTTTAACCATGGTAAATATGAGAATTTTAACTCCATATTTTTAAATAGGAGAATTGCCAGATAATTCCCAATATCATGGATTAAATATCAGCAGTTACATCCATCCGTGACATCTGCATAAATTTGAGCATACAATATGGTGCCATACTTTATGATCTAGTTGTGAGTTCTTTTTAGAGATTATGTAGAGATATGCTTAATATCAATAATTATTGCTAATGCATTTTCCACTCTTTAGGGCTTGAAAATAAAAGCAAGTCAAAGAAACCTGCCCTGTGCCAAAGAAGTGACAGTGAAGACAGAATCGTGATCGGCAATAAAGGGCAAATGGAATCAACAACGCAAGCAGGTGTTGACATCACTGTTAGACTGGAACTATATAATTTATAACTTGTGCATAAGATCCATATTAAGCAAAAATAGAGGTAAGCAAGAAAAGGATTAAATCAGATTCTATTCCATCTGTCAAAAGAGGTGCACGATGTTTCTGTTGGACCTTATGAAAATAAAACTGACTGCTTATTCTGCGGGATTTTTTTAACTGGACTCCTACAAAGCAAGTGCTGCTAATAAATAACTTCTGAGTATAGCTGTGTAAAAACCGATATCTTTGTCCAAGAAGGACATTGGATATTTCAGGGCGATCTTCATGCTGCGAGATAACATATCTATTCATGTGACAGTCATCTTCGTTTGATTTCGGAAATTCTATACATAAAGGTAGGTCTCAGTGAAAAGTTAAAAAAAATTAGGAAACCTACAGACAGTGACCAATAACAAGCATTTTCTGAGGATGTGCGAATTCTTTAAGAACAACGATGAGGAACAGTTGACGATTTCTGATCTGTCCAATATCTGAGTTGCTGATTAATAGGAACTTACCTATGGAAAACAATACCTGAAATGTACTTTGAAATACTAGAACTCATATTTGTTGCTTTGAAGGTGAAGTGATTACATAAGAACTGTAAGAACATAGAAAATAAGAGAGTCTGCAACAGAGCCAGGTTGGCCTGTGCATAGCAGCTCCTGTCGAGGATTTTACCACTCTCTATCGTCCATGAATCTATCTAGCCTCCTTTTATGGCTTTTGGGATTTCACACTACAAAATTTAACTAGAAAGCACAATCCACTTGTCACACCACCTATTTGTAAAGACAGTTCTATCTCCCTCTAAACCTAAACTTACTATCAACTTGAATCGTTAACCAAAGTCTATCCTGCTCGGATATTATAAAACTATCTATATCCCTTCTATTGATTTAACTTTCTTACTTAAACACTTCTATCACCTACCCCGCCTCTTCGTCTTTCTGAGAATGCAAGTTAAGTTTCTTTAACCTATCCTAGTTTCTAGAATCCCGGAATCATTTTGTCATTCTTCACTGCACAAACTCTAGTGGTATATCCATTCTATAATAGGGGCACAGAACTGGACCATAATCGAGAATGCTTCAATAGTGATGTGTGAATGAGATTACTCCACTTATAACGAGTACAGATTCTGGCATGGTTTTGTGAAATTTATAACACTGTGTTTTTATGTCATTAGAAAGCAGTATTGGCAGAATTAACCTGATATGTAACAAGGTAGTAAATTAGCGATCATCCTTTATCTTTAAATGCACGTATTTCCTATGTGGCTATAGTGTAACAAAAGAATACAGTGTATAATATCTATGATCTAATTTTAGTATCTACTGGACGGTGACAGAGTGACGACGTGATACCACATAGATTGGAAGGTGGGGATGAGGAGGGAGGTTTGGGAGCAGGGTGAGGTCAAATGCCGACACTCACGTTTGGTAGGATATCCCAATTTGTAAATACTAATATTTATTGTGGTATTTGGGGACATAATATGATGATGAAACCTGAGCTTATTGTCTCGATTACACTATATTCTGTAGCCAAGAGAAAATAAGAAATAGAATTCGTCTCAGGTGCTTAAGTAAGTTACATGATGAGCAAAACCTACAGAATACCACAATACTATCTATATATCTGTGGTCTTACTGATGGACTGGTAATAAATCTCTACTGCTATGATATTTGCAGACATTTATTGGTGATCATTGTGATTACGTCAGTCGTGAGGAGGAGGGCAGTATTTCACATGCACTGATCTTTACCAACTCATTCTAAGATCATTATGTAGTCAAATGTTGGTTTCTATAATAAACTGACATTTAACACAAGTAACAGCTCTCATCAGTACACACGACGTGAACACACAATTAATAGCGCATATAACTGCCAAAGCCTTTTAACTATAAATGGAGTCTATGCATGTTATCGTACATGTTGATACAATACAGTAGACCAAAAGAATAGTATTTGCCTCGCCCAGTGTCCTCAAATTAAGCTACGATGGGTGGTGATTAGCCCACCATACCTTGAGCATTATAGTGGCAATTGAAACCCTATGCAAGTGGTCAGATTATGATGAGTAGACAAGTGTATGAAGATATGAAACGTTATTGCCTCCAATCTATCACAGGATAGTGTGGAGAGAGTGGGGGGGTGGATACTGACGTTAGGGAACAACAGCTGTCTCAGGTCAGAGTGTGCCTGGGGTGTCAGGGATGTACCTGGGGTGTCAGCGGTGTGCCTAGGAGTGTCAGCGGTGTGCCTGCAGTGTCAGAGGTGTACCTGGGAGTGTCAGGGATGTACCTGGGAGTTTCAGCGGTGTGCCTGGGGAGTATCGGCGGTGTGCAGTGTCAGAGGTGTGCCTGGGAGTGTCAGTGGTGTGCCAGGGGACTGTCAGATGTGTGCCTGGGATTGTCAGAGGTGTACCTGGTGTCAGCGGTGTGGCTGGGAGTGTCAGAGGTGTACCTGGGAGTGTCAGAGGTGTGCCTGGGAGTGTCAGAGGAGTGTACCTGGGCGTGAGAGATGCCTGGGAGTGTCAGAGGTGTGCCTGGGAGTATCGGAGGTGTGCCTGGGAGTCGGAGGTGTGCCTGGGAGTGTCAGAGGTGTGCCTGGGATTGTCAGTGGTGTACCAGGGGTGTCAGATGTGTGCTTGGGAGTGTCAGAGGTGTACCTGTGATTGTCTGAGGGTGTGCCTGGGAGTGTCAGAGGTGTGCCTGGGGAGTGTCAGAGGTGTGCCTGGAGTGTCTGGTGTGCCTGGGGTGTCTGAGGTGTGCCTGGCAGTGTCTGGGGTGTGCCTGGCAGTGTCAGCAGGTGTGCCTGGAGTGGCAGTGGTGTGCCTGGGAGTGTTGGGGGTGTGCGGAGTGTTGGACGTGTGCCTGGGGTGTCAGAGGTGTGCAGGGAATGTCAGTGGGTACCTGGGGGTGTCGAAGTTGTACCTGGGGGTGTCAGAGGTGTGCCTGGGGTGTCAGAGGTGTACCTGGGGAATGTCAGAGGTTGTACCTGGGAGTGTCAGGGGTGTAACTGGGAGTGTCAGGTGTAACTGGGGTGTCGGAGGGTAACTGGGGAGTGTCTGAGGTGGTGTGCCTGGGGTGTCAAATGTGTGCCTGGCAGTGTCATAGATGTGCCTGGGAGTGTCAGGGAGGTGCAGCTGGGGAGTGTCTGAGGTGTGCCTGGGGTGTCAGAGTTGTGCCTGGGGAGTGTCAGAGGTGTGCCTGGGGTGCCAGGTGTGCCTGGGGTGTCAGTGGTGTGCCTGGGGTGTCAGGTGTGTACCAGGGAGTGTCAGAGGGTGCCTTTGAGTGTCAGCGGTGTGCCTAGTGTCAGGGGTGTGCCTGGGAGTGTGAGGAGGTGTGCTAGGTGTCAGGGAGTGCCTGGGGCGTCAGAGGAGTACCTCAGTTGTCAAGTGTACTTGGGTGTGTCAGTGGTGTGCCTGGGGTGTCAGGTGTGTGCAGGGGTCAGAGGGTACCTGGGGTGTCAGCGGTGTACCTGGGTGTCAGAGGAGTACCTGGGATCGTCAGAGGAGTACCTCAGGTGTCAGAGGTGTGCCTGGAGTGTCAGATGTGTGCCTGGGAGTGTCTGGGGTGTGCCTGCCAGTGTCAGAGGTGAGCCTGGGAGTGTCAGGGATGTGCCTGAGTGTCAGCGGTGTGCCTGCAGTGTCAGTGTTCCTGGGGTGTCAGAGGATTGCCTGGGAGTGTCAGGAGGTTGCCTGGGAGTGTCGGAGGTGTGCCTGGGGAGTGTCAGTGGTGTACCTGTGAGTGTCAGCGGTGTGCCTGGGAGTGTCAGGGTGTGCCTAGGGTGTCTGAGGTATGCCTGGGGAGTGTCTGGGGTGTACCTGGATGTGTTTGAGGTGTACATGGAGTGTCAGAGGTGTGCCTGGCAGTGTCAGCGGTGTGCCTGGGAGTGTCAGCGGTGTGCCTGGGGTGTCAGAGTTGAACCTGGCAGTGTCAGAGGTGTGCCTGGGAGTGTCAGAGATGTGCCTGGAAGTGTCAGAGGTGTGCCTGGGAGTGTTGGGCGTGTGCCTGCGAGTGTCAGAGGTGTGCCAGGGAATGTCAGTGGAGTACCTGGAAGTGTCAGAGGTGTGCCTAGTGTCAGAGGTGCCTGAGTGTCAGGGTGTGCCTGGGGTGTCAGGGGTGTGGCTGGGAGTGTCGGAGGTGTGACTGGAGAATGTCAGGAGGTGTGGCTGGGGAGTGTCTGGGGTGTGCCTGGGAGTGTCAGAGGTGTGCCTGGGTGTCAGAGGTGTGCCTGGGGTGTCAGGGGTGCTGGGAGTGTCTGGGGTGTGCCTGGGGAGTGTCTGAGGTGTGCCTGGGGTGTCTGGGCTGCCCTGGGGTGACAGGAGTTGTGCCTGGAAGTGTCAGAGGTGTGCCTGGGGTGCCAGAGGTGTGCCTGGGAGTGTCAGTGGTGTGCCTGTGAGTGTCAGGTATGTGCCAGAGAGTGTCAGAGGTGTGCCTGGGGTGTCAGAGGTGTGCCAGGGAATGTCAGTGGAGTGCCTGGGTGTCAGAGGGGTGTGCCTGGGAGTGTCAGGGGTGTGCCTGGGGTGTCAGAGGTGTGCCTGGGAGTGTCAGGGTTGCCTGGAAGTGGAGGTGTGCCTGGGTGCAGATGGGGTGTCAGAGGTGTGCCTGTGAGTGTCAGGTGTGTGCCAGAGTGTGGGGGAGGTGCCTGGGGTGGCTGGGGTGTGCCTGGGGTGTCTGGGCTGTGCCTGGGAGTGTCAGAGTTGTGCCTGGAGGTGTCTGGGGTGTGCCTGGGGTGTCTGAGGTGTGCCTGGGGTGTCTGGGAGGTGTGCCTGGGGGTGTCAGATGTGTGCCTGGGGATTGTCTGGGGTGTGCCTGGGAGTGTGAGTGTTGTGCCTGGGGAGTGTCAAAGATGTGCCTGGGGTGTCAGAGGTGTGCCTGGGGAATGTCAGTGGTGTGCCTGGGGAGTGTCAGAGGGTGTGCCTGGGAATGTCTGAGGTGTGTGCCTGGGGTGTCAGCGGTGTGCCTGGGAGTGTCAGCGGTGTGCGAGAGTGTCAGAGGTGTGCCTGGGTGTCAGGGATGTGCCTGGGAGTTTCAGCGTGTGCCTGAGTATCAGCAGTGTGCCTGGGAGTGTCAGAGGTGTGGCTGGGGAGTGTCAGTGGTGTGTGCCAGGGACTGTCAGATGTGTGCCTGGGGAGTGTCAGAGGTGTGCCTGTGAGTGTCAGCGGTGTGCCTGGGGAGTGTCAGAGGTGTGCCTGGGGTGTCAGAGTTGTGCCTGGGAGTGTCAGGGGTGTGCCTGGGAGTGTCAGGGGAGTGCCTTGGAGTGTGTCAGAGGTGTGCCTGGGGTGTCGGAGGTGTGCCTGGGGAGTCGGAGGTGTGCCTGGGGTGTGTGTGCCTGGGGAGTGTCGAGGTGTGACCTGGGAGGTCAGAGGGTGCCCTGGGATGTCAGAGATGTGACAGTGTCTGGGGTGTGCCTGGGGTGTTAGAGGTGTGCCTGGGAGTGTCAGGGTGTGTACCTGGGGTGTCAGGTTGCCTGGGGTGTCTGGGGTGTGCCTGGGGTGTCTGGGGTGTGCCTGGGGTGTCAGGGCTGTGCCTGGGGTGTCAGGTTGACCTGGGAAGTGTCAGAGGTGTGCCTGGGAGTGCTGGGGGTGTGCCTGGGGTGTCAGGGGTGTGCCTGTAGGTGTCAGGTATGTACCAGAGTGTCAGAGGTGTACCTGGGAGTGTCAGAGGTGTGCCAGGGAATGTCAGTGGGTACCTGGGGGTGTCAGAGGTGGCAACTGGGAGTGTCAGGGTGTGCCTGGGGAGTGTCAGGGGTGTGCCTGGGGAGTGTCAGAGGTGTGCCTGGAGGTGTCAGAGGTGTGCCTGGGGTGTAGATGTGTGCCTGAGTGTCAGGGGTGTGCCTGTAGTGTCAGGTGTGTACCTGGGGTTTGAGGAGGAGTGCCTGGGGTGGCTGAGGTGTGCCTGGGGGTGTCTGAGGTGTGCCTGGGTGTCAGAGTTGTGCCTGGAAGTGTTGGGGTTTGCCTGGGATTGCCAGAGGTGTGCCTGGGAGTGTCAGAGGTGTGCTGGTAGTGTCAGAGGTGTGCCTGTGAGTGTCAGGTATGTCTGCCAGGGTGTGAAGGGTACCTGAGTGTCAGCTGTGTGCCTGGGGTGTCTGGGGTGTGCCTGGGGTGTCTGGAGCTGTGCCTGGGGTGTCAGGGGTTGTGCCTGGAAGTGTCAGAGGTGTGCCTGGGGAGTGCCAGAGGTTGCCTGGGAGTGTCAGTGGTGTGCCTGTGAGTGTCAGGTATGTGAGGTGTCAGAGGTGTGCCTGGGGTGTCAGGAGGTGTGCCTGGGATTGTCAGTGGTGTGCCTGTGGTGTCAGGTGTGTACCTGGGAGTGTCAGAGGTGTGCCTGGGGTGTCAGAGGTGTGCCAGGGGATGTCAGTGGTGTACATGGGGGTGTCAGAGGTGTGCCTGGGAGTGTCAGGGGTGTGCCTGGGGTGTCAGAGTGTGCCTGGGAGTGTCAGAGGTGTGCCTGGAAGTGTCAGAGGTGTGCCTGGGGTGTCAGATGTGTGCCTGGGGAGTGTCATTGGTGTGCCTGGGGTGTCAGAGGTGGCCCTGGAAGTGTCAGCAGAGTACCTGGAAGTGTCAGAGGTGTGCCTGGGGTTTCTGAGGTGTGCCTGGGGAGTGTGTCAGAGGTGTGCCTGGGGTGTCATGGGTGTGCCTGGGGAATGGTGGTGTGCAAGTGCAGAGGTGTACCTGGGGTGTCAGTGGGGTGTGCACCAGGGGTGTCAGAGGTGTGCAGGGTGTCTGGGGTGTGCCTGGGTGTCTGAGGTGTGCCTGGGGTGTCTGAGTGTGTGCCTGGGTTGTCTGAGGTGTGCCTGGGGTGTAGTGTGTGCCTGGGGAGTGTCAAAGATGTACCTGGGGTGCCAGAGGTGTGCCTGGGGTGTCAGTGGTGTGCCTGGAGTGTCAGAGGTGTGCCTGGAATGTGGGGTGTGCCGGGGTGTGGCAGTGTGCCTGGGTGTCATGTGCCTGGGATTGTCTGAGGTGTACCCCAGAGTGTGAGTGTTGTGCAGGGTGTCAAGGAATGTACCTAGGAGTGCCAGAGTGTGCCTGGGGAGTGTCAGTGAATTGTGCCTGGGGAGTGTCAGAGGGTGTGCCTGGGAATGCTGGGGTGTGCCTGGGGTGTCAGCAGTGTACTGGGAGTGTCAGCGGTGTACCTGCAGTGTCAGAGGTGTGCCTGGGGAGTGTCAGGGATGTGCCTCGGGTTTCAGCAGTGTACCTGGGAGTATCAACACCAAATTGTCCCAGAGGTGTGCCTGGGAGTGTCAGTGGTGCCAGGGACTGTCAGATGTGTACCTGGGAGTGTCGGTGTACCTGTGAGTGTCAGCAGTGTGCCTGGGAGTGTCCAGAGGTGTGCCTGGGGTGTCAAGGTGTGCCTGGGAGTGTCAGAGGTGTGCCTGGGCGTGTCAGGGGGTACCTTGGGTGTCTGGGGTGTGCAGGATTATCAGGTGTGCCTGGGGAGTCCCGGAGATGTTCCTGGGGTGTCAGGGTGAACCAGGGGAGTGTCAGAGGTGTGTGCCTGGGAGTGTCAGAGGTGTGCCTGGGGAATGTCCAGGGTGAACCAGGGAGTGTCAGAGGTGCCTGGGAGTGTCAGAGGTGTGCTGGGGTATTGGAGTGTGCCTGGGCGTGTCAGGGGAGTACCTGGGAGTGTCAGAGGTGTGCCTGGGGTCAGAGGTGTGCAAGTGTCAGAGGTGTTCTGGGGTGTCAGAGGAGTGAACCAAGGGGTGTCAGAGGGAGTGCCTGGGAGTGTCCCAGAGGTGTGCCTGGAGTATCGGAGGTGTGCTTGCAGAGTGTCAGAGGTGTGCCTGGGAGTGTCAGAGGTGGCACCAGAATTGGTCAGAGAACTGTGCCTAGAATGTCAGGGGTGAACTAGAGTGTCAGAGGTAGCAGGTGTCAGAGGTGTGCCTGGGTATCAGGAGGTGTGCCTGGAGTGTCAGGTGTGCCTGGGAGTGTCAGGAGGTGAACCAGGGAGTGTCAGAGGGTACCTGGGAGTGTGGGGTGTGCCTGGAGTATCAGGTGTGCCTGGGCGTGTCAGGGGTACCTGGGGTGTCAGAGGTGTGCCTGGAATTGTCAGAGGTGTGCCTAGAATTATCGGAGGTGTGCCTTAGGATGTCAGAGGTGTGCCTTAGGTGTCAGAGCCTCTGGGGTGTCAGGGTGTGCCTGGGGTGTCAGGAATTGAACCAGGGGTGTCAGAGAGTTGCCTGGGAGTGTCAGAGGTGTGCCTGGGGTGTGGGTATGTGCCAGAGAGTGTCGGTGGCCTGGGAGTGTCAGGGGTGTGCCAGGGAATGTCAGTGGGTACATGGGAGTGTCAAGGGGTGTACCTGGGAGTGTCAGGGTGTGCCTGGGTTGTCAGGGAATTGGCTGGAGTGTCAGAGAGGTGTGCCTGGGTGTCAGAGGTGTGCCTGGGGTGCCAGATGTGTGCCTGGGGAGTGTCCAGGGTGTGCCTGTGAGGTGTGGGTATGTACCAGGGTGTGAGAGGTGCCTGGGGTGGCTGGGGGTGTGTGCCAGAGTGTGGGCTGTGCCTGGGTGCCAGGTTGTGCCCATGGAGGTGTCCAGAGGTTTGCCTGGGGTGCCAGGGTGTACCTGGGGTGCCAGAGGTGTGCCTGGTGGTGTCAGGGGTGTGCCTGTGGTGTCAGGTGTGTACCAGGAGTGTGGGGGTACCTGGGGAGTGTCGGCTGTGTGCCTGGGGTGTCAGGGGTGTGTGCAGCAGGTGTCAGAGGTGTACCTGGGGTGTCAGAGGAGTACCTGGGGAGCGTCAGAGGGAGTACCTCAGGTGTCAGAGGTGTGCCTGGTAGTGTCATTGGTGTGCCTGGGGTGTCAGAGGTGTGCCTGGAAGCGTCAGAAAGAGTACCTGGAAGTGTCAGAAGCGCACCAGGGGTTTCTGAGGTGGCTTGTCTGGGAGTGTCCAGAGGTGTGCCTGGGGAGTGTCATGGGTGTGCCTGGGGAATGTCAGTGGTGTGCCTGCAGGGGTGTCTGGGGTTGTGCCTGGGTGTCTGAGGGTGTGCCTGGGGTGTGCAGGTGTGCCTGGGGTGTCTGATGTGTGCCTGGGGTGTCTGGGGTGTGCCTGGGTGTGGGGTGTTGTGCGTGGGGTGTCAGGTGGCCTGGGTGCCAGGGGTTGTGCCTGGGTGTCGGTGGTGTGCCTGGGGTGTCAGGGGGTGTTGCCTGGGGTCTCTGGTGTGCCTGGGGTGTCGGTGAATTGTGCCTGCAGTGTCAGGGAATTGACTTATAGCGAGTGTCAGGGATGTGCCACCAGGTTTCAGCGGTGTGCCTGGGAGTATCAGCGGTGTACACAAGTGTCAGAGGTGTACCTGGGGTGTCAGTGGTGTACCAGGGACTGTCAGATGTGTACCTGTGAGTGTCAGCGGTGTGCCTGGAGTGTCAGAGGTGTGCCTGGGAGTGTCAGAGTGTGCAGGAGTGTCAGAGGTGTGCCTGGGGTGTCAGGGTACCTGGGAGTGTCAGAGGTGTGCCTGGGAGTATCGGAGGTGTGCCTGGGAGTCAGGTGTGCCTGGGAGTGTCAGAGTGTGCCTGGGGAGTGTCAGAGGTGTACCTCAAGTGTCAGAGGTGTGCCTGGGAGTGTCAGGGAGGGCAGGGAGTGTCAGAGGTACCTGGGGTGTGGGGTGTGCCTGGGTATGGAGGTGTGCCTGGGCGTGTCAGGGTACCTGGGAGTGTCAGAGGGTGTACCTAATTATCAGAGGTGTCCTGGGAGTGTCAGGTGTGTGCCAGGGGGTGTCAGAGGTGTACCTGGGGTGTCAGAGGTGTGCCTGGGAGTGTCAGGGGTGTGTCTGGGGGTGTCAGAGATGTGCCTGGGGTGTCAGAGGTGTGCGTGGGGAATGCAGGGGTTGCTGGGGTGTATGGTGTGCCTGGGGTGTCAGGTGTGTGCCAGGAGTGTCAGAGGGCACCTGGGGGTGTCAGAGGTGTGCCTGGGGAATGGGTGTGTATCTGGGGTGTCAAGATGTGCCTGGGGAGTGTCAGGGTGTGCCTGGGGGTGTCTGGGTGTGCAGGGAGTGTCTGAAGGGTGCCTGGGGTGTCAGAGGAGAACCAGAGTGTAGAGTGTGCACCGAAGTGTCAGTGGTGTGCCAGGGGTGTCAGATGTGTGCCTGCAGGAGTGTCAGAGGTGTGCCTGGGATTGTCAGAGGTGTGCCTCAGGTGTCAGAGTGTACCTGGGGTGCCAGGGTGTACCTGGAGTGTCAGAGGTGTGCCTGGAGTGTCAGGTATGTGCAGGGAGTGTGAGAGGTACTGGAATTTCAGCTGTGTACCTGGGAGTGTCAGGGTGTGCCTTGGAGTGTCAGAGGTGTGCCTGGGGTGTCAGAGGGTACCTGGGAGTGTCAGAGGTGCCTGGGAGTGTCAGAGGTGTACCTGGGGTGTCATTGGTGTGCCTGGGGTGTCGGTGTGCCTGGAAGTGTCAGAGGTGCCTGGAGTGTCAGAGGTGTGTGCACGGTGTCTGAGGTGTATCTGGGGTGTCAGAGGTGTGCCTGGGGTGTCATGGGTGTGCCTGGGAGTGTCAGTGGTGTGGGTACAGGTGTGCCTGAGAGGTGTCTGAGGTGTGCCTGGGGTCTGGGGTGTGCCTGGGGAGTGTCTGAGGTGTGCCTGGGGTGTCTGGGGTGTACCTGGGGTGTAGTGTTGTGCCTGGGAGTGTCAAGATGTGCCTGGGGTGCCAGGGTGTGCCTGGGGTTCAGTGGTGTGCCTGGGTGTCAGAGGTGTGCCTGGGGAATGCAGGGTGTGCCTGGGGTGTCGTGGTGGCACCTGCAGTGTCAGGGGTGTGCCTGTGGGGTGTCAGGGATGTGCCTGGGAGTTTCAGCGGTGTGCCTGGGTATCAGGTGTGACAAGTGTCAGAGGTGTGCCTGGGTGTCAGTGGTGTACCAGGGACTGTCAGATGTGTACCTGTAGGTGTCAGCGGTGTGCCAGTGTCAGAGGTGTGCCTGGGGTGTCAGAGGTGTGCCTGGGGTGTCAGAGGTGTGCCTGGGCGTGTCAGGGGAGTGCCTGGGAGTGTCAGAGGTGTGCCGGGGTATCAGGAGGTGTACCTGGGAGTCGGAGGTGTGCCTGGGAGTGTCAGAGGTGTGGTGTCAGAGGTGTGCCTCAGGTGTCAGAGGTGTGCCTGGGGAGTGTCGGGTGAACCAGGGAGTGTCAGAGGTACCTGGGAGTGTAAGGAGTTGTGCCTGGGTATCGGAGGTGTGCCTGGGCGTGTCAGAGTACCTGGAGTGTCAGAGGTGTGCCTGGGAGTATCAGAGGTTGTCCCTGGGGTGTCAGGTGTGTACCAGGGAGTGTCAGGAGCACCTGGGAGTGTCAGGAGGTGTACCTGGGAGTGTCAGGGGGTGTATCTGGGAGTGTCGAATGTGCCTGGAGTGTCAGGGTGTGCGTGGGAATGTCTGAGGTTTGCCTGGGGAGTGTATGAGGTGTGCCTGGGGTGTCAGGTGTGTACAGGGGAGTGTCAGAGGGCACCTGGGGAGTGTCAGAGGTGTGCCTGGGAGTGTCAGGTGTGTATCTGGGAGTGTCAGAGATTTACCTGGGGTGTCAGAGGTGTGCCTGGAGTGTCTGGGGTGTGCCTGGGAGTGTCAGAGGTGTGCCTGGGAGTGTCAGAGGAGACCAGGAGTGTGGGGAGGTGCCTGGGGTGTCAGTGGTGCCAGGGGGTGTCAGATGTGTGCAGAGTGTCAGAGGTGTGCCTGGGATCGTCAGAGGGTACCTCAGGTGTCAGAGGTGTGCCTGGGGGTGTCTGGGGTGTATCTGGAAGTGTCAGAGGTGTGCCTGGCTGTGTCAGGGTAAACCAGGGGAGTGTCAGAGGGTACCTGGGGAGTTCAGAGGTGTGCCTGGGGTATCGGAGGTGTACCTGGGGAGTATCGGAGGTGTGCCTGGGAGTGTCAGAGGTGTGCCTGGGGTGTCTGAGGTGTGCCTGGGTGTCAGAGGTGTACCTAAGGTATCAGGGTGTGCTTGGAAGTGTCAGGGGTATGCAGGGGTGTCAGATGTGTGCCTGGGGTGTCAGGTGTACCTGCCAGAGTCAGAGGTGTGCCTGGGAGTGTCAGGGATGTACCTGGGGTGTCAGCGGTGTGCCTGGTGTCAGCGGTGTGCCTGCAGTGTCAGGTGTGCCTGGGAGTGTCAGGGGATGTGCCTGGGAGTTTCAGCGGTGTGCCTGGGGTATCAGCGGGTGTTCCTGGGAGGTGTCAGAGGTGTACCTGGGGAGTGTCAGTGGTGTTGCCAGGGACTGTCAGATGTGTAACTGGCAGTGTCAGAGGTGTGCCTGGGAGTGTCAGAGATGTGCCTGGGGTGTCAGAGGTGTGCCTGGGGTGTTGGGCGTGTGCCTGCAGGTGTCAGGGGTGTGCCAGGTAGTGTCAGAGGTGTGCCTGTGAGTGTCAGGTATGTACCAGGGGGTGTGGAGGAGTGCCTGGGGAGTGTCAGCTGTGTACCTGGGGTGTCAGAGGTGCCTTGGAGTGTCAGAGGTGTGCCTGGGGAGTGTCAGAGGAGTGCCTGGGGCGTCAGAGGTAGTGCCTCGGGTGTCAGAGGTGTGCCTGGTAGTGTCATTGGTGTGCCTGGAGTGTCAGAGGTGTGCCTGGAAGCGTCAGAGGTACCTGGAAGTGTCAGAGGTGTGCCTGGGAGTTTCTGGGGTGTGGAGTGTCAGAGGTGTGCCTGGGGAGTGTCATGGGTGTGCCTGGAATGTCAGTGGTGTGCCTGGGGAGTGTCTGGGGTGTGCCTGCAGTGTCTGAGGTGTGCCTGGGGTGTCTGGGTGTGCCTGGGGTGTCTGATGTGTGCCTGGGGTGTCTGGGGTGTGAGTGTTGTGCAAGTGTCAAGGTGTGCATGGGTTGGAGGTGTGCCTGGGGTGTCAGTGGTGTGCCTGGGTGTCAGGTGTGTGCCTGGGATGTCTGGGGTGTGCCTGGGGTGGTGGTGTGTGCCTGGGTGTCAGGTGTGTGCCAGGGGTGTCAGGGATGTGCCTGGGGTTTCAGCGGTGTGCCTGGAGTGTCAGGGGTGTATCTGGGGAGTGTCAGAGATGTGCCTGGGAGTGTCAGAGGTGTGCGTGGGGAATGTCTGAGGTGTGCCTGGGGTGTGTATGAGGTGTGCCTGGGGGTGTCAGGTGTGTGCCAGGGAGTGTCAGGGCACCTGGAGTGTCAGAGGTGTGCCTGGGGTGTCAGGGGTGTGTCTGGGGTGTCAGAGATGTGCCTGGGGTGTCAGGTGGCCTGGGGTGTCTGAGGTGTGCCTGGGGTATCAGGTGTGCCTGGGAGTCGGAGGTGTGCCTGGGTAGTGTCATTGGTGTGCCTGGGAGTGTCAGGGGTGTGCCTGGAAGCGTCAGGGAGTACCTGGAAGTGTCAGAGGTGGCCCTGGGGTTCTGAGGTGTATCTGGTGTCAGAGGTGTGCCTGGTAGTGTCATGGGTGTGCCTGGGGAATGTCAGTGGGTGGACCTGGGGAGTGTCTGGGGTGTGCCTGGGGAGTGTCTGGGGTGTGCCTGGGGTGTCTGGTGTGCCTGGGGTGTCTGATGTGTGTGCCTGGGATGTCTGAGGTGTGCCTGGGTGTAAGTGTTGTGCCAGTGTCAAGATGTGCCTAGGGTGCCAGAGGTGTACCTGGAGTGTCAGTGGTGTGCCGAGTGTCAGAGGTGTGCCTGGGAATGTCTGGGGTGTGCCTGGGGTGTCAGCGGTGTGCCTGCGAGTGTCAGAGGTGTGCCTGGGGGTGTCAGGGATGTGCCTGGGGTTTCAGCAGGTGTGCCTGGAGTGTCAGGGGTGTATCTGGGAGTGTCAGAGATGGCCTGGGAGTGTCAGGGGTGTGCGTGGGGAATGTCTGAGGGTGTGCCTGGGGTGTATGGGGTGTGCCTGGTGTCAGGTGTGTGCCAGGGGGTGTCCGAGGAGCACCTGGGGTGTCAGGGGTGTACCTGGGGTGTCAGGGTGTGTCTGGGGTGTCAGAGAGTGTGCCTGGGGTGTAGAGGTGTGCCTGGGGTGTCTAAGGTGTGCCTGGGAGTATCAGAGTGTGCCTGGGAGTCGGAGGTGTACCTGGTGGTGTCGTTGGTGTGCCTAGGGGTGTCAGAGGTGGCTGGAAGCGTCACAGGGGTGCCTGGAAGTGTCAGAGGGTGTGCCTGGGGTTCTGAGGTGTATCTGGAGTGTCAGAGGTGTGCCTGGTAGTGTCATGGGTGTGCCTGGGAATGTCAGTGGTGTGCCTGGGGTGTCTGGGGTGTGCCTGGGTGTCTGGGGTGTGCCTGGGGTGTCTGGGGTGTGCCTGGGGTGTCTGATGTGTGCCTGGGATTGTCTGGGTGTGCCTGTGTAAGAGTGTTGTGCCTGGGAGTGTCAAGATGTGCCTAGGAGTGCCAGAGGTGTGCCTGGGGTGTCAGTGGTGTGCCTGGGTGTCAGAGGTGTGCCTGGGGAATCTGAGGTGTGCCTGGGGTGTCAGCGGTGTGCCTGCAGTGTCAGGAGGGTTGCTGCAGGGGTGTCAGGGATGTGCCTGGGGTTTCAGCGGTGTGCCTGGGAGTGTCAGGGGTGTATCTGGGAGTGTCAGAGATGTACCTGGGGTGTCAGAGGTGTGCTAGGGATGTCTGGGTGTGCCTGGGGTGTATGGAGGTGTACCTGGGGTGTCAGGTGTGTATAGGGGTGTCGAGGGCACCTGGGAGTGTCAGAGGTGTGCTGGGAGTGTCAGGGGTGTATCTGGGAGTGTCAGAGATGTACCTCAGTGTCAGGGGTGTGCCTGGGAGTGTCAGGGGTTGCCTGGGGGTATCGGAGGTGTGCCTGGGAGTCGGAGGGTGTGCCTGGGAGTGTCAGAGGTGTGCCTGGGAGTGTCAGAGGTGTGCCTCAGGTGTCAGAGGTGTGCCTGGGGTGTCCAGTGAACCAGGGAGTGTCAGAGTACCTGGAGTGTCAGAGGTGTGCCTGGAGTCCTGGAGTATCCAGTGTACCTGGGCGTCATCAAGGGGGGTACCCCTAAGGAGTGTCAGAGGTGTACCTGGGAGTATCAGAGGTGTACACACCAAGTGTCAGAGTGTGTACCAGGAGTGTCAGAGGAGCACCTGGGGAGTGTCAGAGGTGTACCTGGGGAGTGTCAGGGGTGTATCTGGGAGTGTCAGAGATGTACCTGGGAGTGTCAGGAGTGTGCGTGGGAATGTCTGGGGTGTGCCTGGGGTGTATGAGGTGTGCCTGGGAGTGTCAGGTGTGTGCCCAGGGAGTGTCAGGAGCTGCCTGGGAGTGTCAGAGGTGTACCTGGGAGTGTCAGGGAATTGTATCTGGGGTGTCAGAGATGTGCCTGGGAGTGTCAGAGAGGTGTGCCTGGGAGTGTCTAAGGTGTGCCTGGGAGTGTCTGGGGTGTGCCTGGGGAGTGTCAGGGGAGAGACCAGAGTGTAGGAGGTGTGCAAGTGTCAGTGTGGTGTGCCAGGGGTGTCAGATGTGTGCTTGGTGTCAGGAGCACCAGGATCGTCAGAGTACCTCAGGGTGTCAGAGAGTGTGCAAGTGTCTGAGGTGTATCTGCTTAGGAAGTGTCAAGAGAGAGGTGTACCTGGAGTGTGTCCAGGGGAATGAGCCAGGAGTGTCAGAGGAGTACCTGGGGAGTGTCAGAGGTGTGCCTGGGAGTATCCGGAGGCACCTGGGGTATCGGAGGTGTGCCTGGGAGTCAGAGGTGTGCCTGGGAGTGTCTGAGGGTGTGCCTGGGGTGTCAGAGGTGTGCCTAGGAGTATCAGGGAATTGTACTTGGAAGTGTCCGGGGGTATACCGGGGTGTCCCAGATGTGTGCCTGGGGTGTCTGAGGTGTGCCTGCAGGAGTCAGAGGTGTGTATAAGTGTCAGGGGATGTGCCTGGGAGTGTCAGCGGTGTGCCTAGGAGTGTGGCGGTGTGCCTGCGGAGTGTCAGGGGTGTACCTGGGAGTGTCAGGGATGGCCCTGGGAGTTTCAGCGGTGTGCCTGGGGAATTATCGGCGGTGTGCCTGGGAGTGTCAGAGGTGTGCCTGGGAGTGTCAGTGGGGTGTGCCAGGGGCTGTCAGATGTGTGCCTGGAGGTGTCAGGGGTATGCCTGTGAGTGTCAGCGGTGTAGCTGGGAGTGTCAGAGAATTGGCTGGGAGTGTCAGAGAGGTGTGCCTGGGGGTGTCAGAGGTGTGCCTGGGCGTGAGGGGGAGTACCTGGGGAGTGTCAGAGGTGTACCTCAAGATATGGGTGTACTAAGTCAGAATGCTTATAAGTGTCAGAGAACTAGAATAATCAGTGTGTACCAGGAGTGTCAGACAGCCAATGCTTGGGGTGTCAGGAGTGTACCTGTGGGTGGCTCTGAGAGTGTGCCTGGGAGTGTCAGGGTGTGCCTGGGAGTGTCAGAGGTGTGCCTGGAACTGTCTGGGGTGTGCCTGGGAGTGTCTGGGGTGTGCCTGGCAGTGTGGGGTGTACCTGGCAGTGTCAGGTGGCACCTGGAGTGGCAGCGGTGTGCCTGGGAGTGTTAGAGGAGTACCTGGGAGTGTTGGGCGTGTGCCTGGGAGTGTCAGAGGTGTACCAGGGAATGTCAGTGGGTACCTGGGAGTGTCAGAGGTGTGCACACAGGAGTGTCAGGGGAGTGGCACCTGGGGTGTCAGAGTGTACCTGGGAATGTCAGAGTGTGCCATAGAGTGTCAGGGGTGTAGCTGGGAGTGTCGGAGGTGTAACTGCAGGGTAGCCAGATGCTGGGAGTGTCTGAGGTGTGCCTGGGGTGTCCAAATGTGGCACTGGCAGTGTCATAGATGTGCCTGGGGTGTCAGGGGCACAGCTGCAGTGTCTGAGGTGTGCCTGGGGTGCAAGGTTGTGCCTGGGAGTGTCAGAGGTGTGCCTGGGGAACACAGGTGTGCCTGGGAGTGTCAGTGGTGTGCCTGGGGAGTGTCGGGTGTGTACCAGGGGAGTGTCCAGAGGAGTGCAACTTTGGTGTCAGCGGTGTGCCTTAAGTGTCAGAATGTGCCTGGGGTGTGAGAGGTGTGCCTTAAGTGTCAGGAGGTGCCTCAGAGGTGCCTCAGTTGTCAGGAGTGTGCCCAGATTGTGTCAGTGGTGTACCTGGGAGTGTCAGGTGTGTACCAGGGGAGTGTCAGAGGTACTGGGGTATGTGGTGTACCTGGGGTGTCAGAGGTACCTGGGATCGTCAGAGGTGCCTCCAGGTGTCAGAGAGTGTGCCTGGGAGTGTCAGATGTGTGTACCTGGGAGTGTCTGAGGTGTACCTGCCAGTGTCAGGGGGCTGAGCCCTGGGGTGTCAGGGGATGTGCCTGGGGTGTCAGCGGTGTACCTGCAGTGTCAGGAGGTGTTCCTGGGAGTGTCAGAGATTACCTGGGAGTGTCAGAGTGTGCCTGGGGAGTATCGGAGGTGTGACCTGGGAGTGTCAGTGGTGTACCTGTGAGTGTCAGCGGTGTACCTGGGGTGTCAGAGGTGTGCCTAGGGTGTCTGAGGGTATGCCTGGGAGTGTCTGAGTGTGCCTGGAGTGTTTGGTGGCATGGGTGTCAGAGGTGTGCCTGGCAGTGTCAGCGGTGTGCCTGGGGAGTGTCAGAGGTGTGCCTGGGGTGTCAGAGATGTGCCTGGGGTGTCAGAGGTGTGCCTGGGGTGTTGGGCGTGTCTGCAGTGTCAGAGGTGTGCCAGGGGAATGTCAGGTGGAGTGCCTGGGGAGTGTCAGGGTGTACGCTGGGGGTGTCAGAGGTGTACCTGGGGTGTCAGAGGTGTACTGGTGTCAGGGGTGTAACTGGGAGTGTCAGTGCTTAGGGTATCAGGTGTAACTGGGAGTGTCTGGAGGTGTGCCTGGGAGTCAGAGGTGTGCCTGGGAGTGTCAGGGGTGCCTGGGAGTGTCAGGGTGCACTGGGGTGTCTGAGGTGGCACCTGGGGGTGTCTGGGGTGTGCCTGGGGTGTCTGAGCTGCCTGGGGTGACAGGGTTGTGCCTGGTGTCAGAGGTGTGCCTGGGGTGCCAGAGGTGTGCCTGGGGTGTCAGTGGTGTGCCTGTGGTGTCAGGTGTGTGCAGAGGTGTCAGGGGGTGTGCCTGGGGTGTCAGGGTGTGCAGGGAATGTCAGTGGGTGCCTGGGTGGGGTGTGCCTGGGGAGTGTCAGGGGGTGTGCCTGGGGTGTCAGAGGTGTACTGGGGTGTCAGAGGTGTCTGGGAGTGTCAGGGGTGCTGGTGCCAGATGTGTGCCTGGGGTGTCAGGGGTGTGCCTGTGGTGTCAGGTATGTGCCAGGGAGTGTGAGAGAGGTGCAGGGTGGCTGGGGTGTGCCTGGGGTGTCTGGGCTGTGCCTGGGGTGTCAAGGTTGTGCCTGGAGTGTCAGGGGTTTGCCTGGGGTGCCAGGAGGGGGTGCCTGGGGGTGCCAGAGGTGTGCCTGGTGGTGTCAGGGTGCCTGTGAGTTGTCAGGTGTGTGCCAGGGGTGTGAGAGGGTGCTGGGGTGTGGCTGTGTGCCTGGGGAGTCAGAGGTGTGCGCAAGTGTCAGAGGTGTACAGGGTGTCAGAGGTGCCTGGGAGTGTCAGAGGTGTGCCTCGGAGTGTCAGAGGTGTACCTGGTAGTGTCATTGTGCCTGGGGTGTCAGAGGTGTACCTGGAAGCGTGCAGGAGTGCCTGGGAGTGTCAGAGGTGTGCCTGGGTGTCAGAGGTGTATCTGGGAGTGTCAGAGGTGTACCTGGTGGTGTCAGGGGTGTACTGGGGATGTCAGTGGTGTGCCTGGGGTGTCAAGGGGTGTGCCTGGGAGTGTCTGGGGTGTGCCTGGGAGTGTCAGGGGTGCTGGGAGTGTCAGATGTGTACCTAGGTTGTCAGAGGTGTGCCTGGGGTGTCAGAGGTGTACCTGGGGTGTCAAGGATGTGCCTAGTGCCAGAGGTGTACTGGGAGTGTCCAGTGGCACCTGGGGTGTCAGAGGTGTGCCTGAATGTCTGGGGTTGACACTGGGGAGTGTCAGCAGTGTGCCTGAGTGTCAGAGGGTGTGCCTGCAGTGTCAGTGTGCCTGGGTTGTCAGGTGTTGTACCTGGGGTGTCAGTGGTGTACCTGGGGTGTCAGCGGTGCCTGGGGTATGTCAGTGTGCTTTGGGATGTCAGTGGTGTGCCAGGGTGTCAGGTGTGTACCTGGGGAGTGTCAGAGTGTGCCTGTGGTGTCAGTGGTGTACCAGGGTGTCAGAGGTGTACCGGAGTGTCAGAGGTGTGCCTGGGGAGTGTCAGGTGTACCTGGGGTGTCAGAGGAGTGCCATTGGTGTCAAGTGCCTAGAATTGTCGGAGGTGTACCTGGGGTCAGAGGTGGCCTGGGGTGTCAGAAGTGGCTCAAGGTGTAGAGGTGTACCTGGGGAGTGTCGGGAAGTGTCCTGGGTTTCCTGGAGAACGCAACTGGGGGTGTGAGGTTATGCCTGGGGAGTGTTAGGGTGTGCACAAGGTGTCAGGGTGTGTGCAGAGGTGTCAGGGGTTGCACCTGGGGTGTCTGAGGTGTGCCTGGGGTGTCAGAGGTGTGCCTGGGGTGTCTGGGCTGTGCCTGGGGTGTCAGGTTGTGCCTGGAGTGTTGAAGTGTGCCTGGGGTGTTAGAGGTGTCTGGGGTGTCAGAGGTGTACCTGTGGTATGTGCCTGGGGAGTGTCAGAGGTGTGCAGGGGTGTCAGGGTGTACCAGATGTAGTGGAGTACCTGGGGTGTCAGGTGTGCCTGGGGAGTGTCAGGGGTGTACCTGGGGAATTGTCAGTGTGCCTGGGAGTGTCAGGGTGTGCCTGAGGTGTCAGGGGGTACCATGGGAATTGTCAGAGGGGTGTGCCTCGGGAATGTCTGAGGTGTGCCTGGGGAGTGTCTGAGGTGTGCCTGGGAGTGTCTGAGGTGTGCCTGGGGAATTGAGTGTTGTACCTGGGAGTGTCAAAGGTGTGCCTGGGTGCAGGGGGTATCTGGGAGTGTCAGTGGTGTGCCTGGGGTGTCAGAGGTGTGCCTGGGTTGTCTGGGGTGTTCCTGGGAGTGTCAGCGGTGTACCTAGGAGTGTCAGTGGTGTACCTGCAGTGGGTGTGCCTGGGGTGTCAGGGATGTGCCTGGGGAGTGTCAGAGGTGTGCCTGGGAGTGTCAGAAGTGTGCCTGCTGGAGTGTCAGTGTGCCAGGGTGTCAGTGGTGTGCAGGGACTCAGTGTGTCCTGGGAGTGTCAGTGTGCCTGTGAGTGTCAGTGCTGGGGTGTCAGAGTGCCTGGAGTGTCAGAGGTGTGCCTGGGAGTGTCAGAGGTGTGCTTGGGTGTCAGGGGTACCTGGGAGTGTCAGAGGTGTGCTCTAGGTGTCAGAGTCATGCCTGGGAGTGTCAGGGGTAGACCAGGGGTGTCAGAGGTGTGGGTGTCAGAGGTGTGCCTGGGGGATTGTCGGAGGTGTACCTGAAGTGACAGCAGTTGTGCACCTGGGGTGTCAGCGGTGTGCCTGTAAGTGTCAGAGGTGTACCTAGGGTGTCTGAGGTATGCAGTGTCTCAAGGTGTCACCTGGATGTGTTTGGGGTGTGCATGGAGTGTCAGGTGCCTGGCAGTATCGGCGGTGTGCTGGGGTGTCGTGGTGTGCCTGGGAGGCAATACGTGGCTTCTAG
>NW_024728703.1:0-10910 GCF_018991925.1 Homarus americanus | reverse complement strand
GTGATCTTTCAACGTGCGGTGGGAACGCTCAACCATGGCATTAGCCTGTGGGTGGTAACTAGTGGTTAGATTTGACTTAGCCCGCAGCAAGTCGCACGCCTTCTGAAAGATGCCTGAGGTAAACTCTGTCCCTTGATCACTTACAATGACCCGGGGACATCCATGAGTACCAACGTATTGTAACAGGGCTTCACAAACTGTCTCTGCTCGTTTATCGGGGATGGGTATATAGGTTGCAAAACGTGAATAGTGATCGACGATGGAAACAACGTATCTGTTTCCCCGGTGTGAACGTATTGACATGTCAGTTAGATCGATCGATACCCGTTCCAAGGGCTGAGAGGCTGGTGGAAACTCCTGCAGCTCTCCCTGTCTCTTTGGGGTACCCTTCCTTTACTAACACGGCAGACATCCTTTGACAAATGCCCCAACCTTCCGCGCTAGATTGGGCATGAAAAACATAGAGCGTGCACGTGCATATGTGCGACATTCACCCGGGTGGGCTGCGAATTGGGAAGAGTGAGCTACTTCTAGGGCCGAGTTTTCCAAGGATGCGGGGATGACTACGAGTTCTGTGGGTTGTTCATCATCCTGTTTCATAGTAACAAGATACAGGACTCCGCTTAAAAGACTGAAATCACAAAGTGAGGCTTTGTTGACCTTCTTGGGGAGCGGACCTCAAGGAACTCAATGACAGGACCCCACTGTGGGTCTTCGAGTTGGCGTTGGCGCACCTCGTTAGGTGATAGGTCCCCAAAAATGGGCTGAGTCATGCTGCTAGGATTCCCGACATTATTTATAGGTAATACATTACGGCTCAGTGCGTCTGGTACTACGTGGTTCTTGCCTGGCTTATGCAAAATGGAGAAGTTATACGCATTTAGAAAGACTGCCCAGCGTGCTACCCGTGCATTAGGAGTTTTACCTTGGAATATATATATTAAAGGGCGGTGATCAGTGATTACATAAAAGTGTCTACCAAATAGGTAAGCATCAAAGGAAGTTTCGGCCTTGACAATAGCCAAGGCTTCTTTCTCAGTTGTGGAGTAGCGGAGGGCAGCTCCGCTCAATTTCTGGGAAAAATAAGCAATAGGGATGGGGTTATCTTCACCACCTTGCATGAGACAGGCTCCCAGTGCTTCGTCAGAAGCGTCAGTGTGCAAGTAAAACGGCTGCGTGAAGTCCGGCAGTGCTAACATTGTTGCCGACTTCGGTAAGACCGTAAGATGGTTAAAAGCTTTATCTGCCTCCCCCGACCACCGAAACTGAACCGACTTCTTTGTAAGTTTCGTAAGGGGGAGGGCCGCCTCTGAAAAGTGAGGGATGTGACGTCTGAAAAAATTGGCGGTGCCGAGGAACTGTTTCACACCCCTGGCTGTGGTGGGGGGTGGCATCTCTGCTATCGCTTTCACTTTCACCGGGTCGGGTCTAACGCCGCCATGACCTACGATGAATCCCAGGAATTTAACTTCCTGGCGCGCGAACGCGCATTTCCTAAGGGACACTTTCAGTCCAGCCGCTTTCATGACCGAGAGAACCTCATCTACATCCTGCATGTGCGAATCCATGTTTTTACTATAGACGATAACATCGTCCAGGTAAGCCATAGCGTTCCGCCCAAGCACGGGTGTGAGACTGTGGTTCACAGCCCTCATGAACGTGGCCGGTGCTCCCTTTAACCCGAAAGGTAACCTGTTGAAACAAAATAGACGGCTGCTGTCCGCGAAAGCAGTTTTGGGGCGGTCAGCCGGGTCGACAGGTATACTCCAGTACGCATCCTTACAGTCTAGAACTGTGAATATAGAAGCTCCGTTCAATTGGTCCAGTGTCTCGTCAATTCTGGGCAGGGGATAGCTATCAGCAATGGTGTCCTTATTAAGTTCCCTATAGTCTACACAGAATCTAGTTGACCAGTCCTTTTTTCTGACTAATACTACCGGGGAGCAATAGGGGCTAGTACAAGGGGAGATGACACCACGTTCTTCCATTTGGCGACATAAGTCCCTAATTTGAGTTTTAGCCGCCTCAGGAAGCCTCCACTGCCGTACTCTGGTGGGGGGGGCGGAGCCTGTATTAATTTTGTGTGAAGCTGACATCAGGCCGAGGTCCTGATCTGAAGTTGCAAATAGATCTTCATGGTGCTTTATTATAGAGCGTAGACGTTCTCTAATAAGGGTGGGTAGGTGATCTATGTCAAGGGATTCTATTGCAGTGGCGAACATTTGCTGTGACTCTACGAATTCTGCGGCACTCCTAATGTTGTATCTCGTAGAATCGAAATGCTCCAGATCCTCTACTTTATCGACCGCACAGACTGTTCCCACTGAATGACCAGGAGTAAGTTTAAATTCCCTGGGGGTGGGGTTTATGACTGGGACGCTAGGCTGCTGAGTGTTAATGAGCCCCGACTGCATGTATGGGGACATTTTATGAGGGGTTTCAACAAATACATACTCCTGATCCTCCGTGGAACTGTCGAATGACCTTGACCATCGAACGGGCAGAACAACACTAGAGTGGGGGGGGATGACAGTGGCGCCCGTCGGGTGTAGCTGGGGGACTTGGGGTGCGGGGGGCTGGGGGCGTTTAGGCTTAATGAGGTGGACGGGCAGACCGGACCTATTCCTAATAGGAGTACCTGCATAATCTCTACCATCTAGTGTCACGGTATACCGGCTCCCATCAAACTGGATTCCATACTTAAACCTACACAAGAAATCTGACCCAATAAGAACATCCCCTGGGAAAAGATCACCTCTTACCACAACCAGCGCGTGAACAACTATCTTATCTCCTAAGTCTACAGTTATATCTCTGGAATCCAATGTTGAGAGGCGGTTCCCCGTGACGCCACGTAACTCAGGAACTTTATGCTTTCCTCCTTGGCTCATCTTGGAGGCCACGTTCTGTTTCACCAAGGACACCGAGGAGCCTGTTTCAATGAAAGCTTCAACCCGTTTCCCTCCCATTTTCAACTTAATAATTGGCCTGTCTTCCCTAGTCACCATCAACTCCTCGCCCTTGTCTTTAGTAGTAGGGACATAACCTGCGAAATGTGTCCCCACTCGGCACATGCGTAACAACGCATTCCGGTGTATGGACACTCTCTGCGGGTATGTCCCTGGTCGCCACACCCATCGCACTGGTTTCCCTCACATTGAAAGGGACATCCGTGCACCGCGTGGGACCATGCCCCACAGGAGGAGCAGCGAAAAGGCTTCGGAGCTCTATACCAGCTGTCCCGCATGGGCGGGCCCGGGTGCGCACTTGTGACTGCCCGGGGGCGGGGGTCAATCCCAGCCCGCGCCCCGCGGGCCCCTGCCCCGGACGGCCGGCCGCCCCGTGGCGCATTACCCAACGTGTTTATACCTACTGTATCTAACCCTGGTTGCTCCCGCCCTTCCCCGTGGAACGATGACTGTTCCTGTCGCTTGCTTTCGTCCCGGCTGAGATTCTCCACCATCAGTCTCAAGAATTCATCCTCCCAGACAGAAGGGGTGTTACGTGTAAGGGTGGGAGGTGCGGCGTGAATTGTCCACACAAAACGGGAGGGGGGGGTGGGTTTCCTGAGCTGTATATACCTCTGCACTGCTTTAATTGCGTTCTCGATCGTAGTTATCCCGCTTGCCTCCATGTACGTACGCATCTCGCCGGGTAAGCCCGACAGAATGTAAGAGAGTACTAGCTCAGGTGGGAAGAATTGTGGGTGATTCACTCTCGCCATCTTCACAGCACTCCCTATGCATGATAGGTAAACATTTAGTGATGAACACTCCTCTAGCTTGATATTAGCTAAACGTGTCGTGTGATCTTGTAATGAGTCACCCTGGCTGTAAACTTCCCGTAATCCGTTCGCGAACGTGTCCCACGTGGTAGCATTCTTTATTGTCGGCTTAAATTCTAGCACGCCTTTCGCGTCACCGCCCAATCGCATAAGTGCCGTCCTAAGGCGGCATTCCTCGTATTCCTGAAGGGTGTCCGGGAACGCACTTTCATTGTTTCCTAACCACTGTTCCAGCCTATCGGCTGATGTCGCAGGGTCACGGCCATCGCCCTCAAACATGGGTATTTGACTGATTACTTGCGCCACACTACTCGCTGAGACAGACGTCAGAAAGGGGTCTGGCATGCTGTAGGAGTTGGGAGGTGCTAAGGTGTACGTGAGCGTGGGGGGGGGAGCGGCGAGAGAGGGTGCAGGGTGGTTAAGGGGTAGGGGGGGAGAGTAGGTACTAGTGGATTGTTCAGGGAACGGGAATAAAACGGAAGTCGTCGGTGTAATGTTAACAGAAGTCATATTAGCTTGCGAGGAGGGCTGGGAAGTACTGATCGTGGAAGTCGAAATTGTCAGTGTTGACGATGACGTCTGTGGGTGGGACGAGGAGGGGGTTTTACTGACACTTGCCCTGGTTGAGTTCTCGACCATTGTTCCCCGTTACCCAACAATATGTGAACTGGGGAGGGGGGAGTGGATACTGTCACCACTTGTACCACACTGAGGGACAGGAATTATATTACAAATGTTACCACCCTTGTACTGCCTGTTTCGTCAAGATAGTTACGAGATTACTTTAAAAGGTTCTAACAATCACTGTACTGAACACTAAGGGGAATAGGCGTGAGTTCTTACGTTAAGTGCGCTGCCACCATTGTAATGAGACAAAATCTCACATGAAGAGGTAAGTTAGGAGCTTATAGTAGTAGGGTATTATAGCGAGAGGAAATGGTAGCGTGTCTCGAGGGTGTGATGTCAACACTGTATATTAACACAGGCACAGTACAAGTGTAGTATATAAAACACCAATGCGTGTTACAGCTTTATTTTACTAGTTCAATAGGGGGGTTCGTACACAATTTATGATAGACTATGGTATTCTCGTATAACCTAACCTCACAGCTAGAATGGGCACTTCACTAAGTCGATCGTTGGGGAAGTTCGGGATCACTGCACTTCCACAGACTACACAGCCAGCACTTACTGTTACACGTGGAGTTGACAGCACTTTGTCGATGGACCCGGCTGAGACTTCGTTACACTTAGTGGCGGGCTTCTCTCGAGCGGGACTCGGGGACGTGGTAGCTGGCCCTTCCTGGTTACAGACACTCTCTGCGTGAGAGGAGCTCCAGCCCCTATATATTGGTCGAGCCGGGGGGGTGACCTCTCCTACTGAACTGGGTGTGTCTTGACCGGGTTGTTGGGTCAACAGGAGTGCTGGCTAATTAGCGGGTCCTTGAATTACTAAGGTCATGACGCCGGGTAGAGCTGATCGAGTGGTGGTGAGAATTCTGGTTCCCTAGTGTCAGGTCTGGACGGTTGTGTGCAGGTGTCGTCCTGCCCAGGTGTCTTGGTCAGGTGCGGTTGCAGGTCACCCTGCTAACTCAAGTCATTAGCGGACGAGGTCAAGTCCCTAGGGTCGACCTGAGGTGTGTCAACCCGGGATGTGATGGTACCACGAGGTCTGTAGTGCTTGCTGTTACATGTGACATAATTCTGGGCTGTAAGCTTTTGTCTGACAAACAAGCATTACATTCACTACATCTCACTTCAGAATCTTCACTACATCTCACTTCACAATCTTCACTACATCTCACTTCACAATCTTCACTACATCTCACTTCACAATCTTCACGACATCTCACTTCATAATCTTCACTACATCTCACTTCACAATCTTCACTACATCTCACTTCACAATCTTCACTACATCTCACTTCACAATCTTCACTATATCTCACTTCACAATCTTCACTACATCCCACTTCACAATCTTTACTACATCTCACTTCACAATCTTCACTACATCTCACTTCACAATCTTCACTACATCTCACTTCACAATCTTCACTACATCTCACTTCACAATCTTCACCACATCTCACTTCACAGTCTTCACTACATCTCACTTCACAATCTTCACTACATCTCACTTCACAATCTTCACTACATCTCACTTCACAATCTTCACTACATCTCACTTCACAATCTTCACTACATCTCACTTCACAATCTTCACTACATGTCACTTCACAATCTTCACTACATGTCACTTCACAATCTTCATTACATCTCGCTTCACAATCTTCACTACATCTCACTTCACAATCTTCACTACATCTCACTTCACAATCTTCACCACATCTCACTTCACAATCTGCACTACATCTCACTTCACAACCTTCACTACACCTCACTTTACAATCTTCACTACCTCTCACTTCACAATCTTCACTAACACCATCCTTCATCACTACATATAACAACATCCATCATCACTACTTATAACACCATCCATCATCATCACTACATATAACACTATCCATCATCACTACATATAACACGATCAATCATCACTACATATAACACCATCCACCATCACTACATATAGAACCATCCATCACGACATATAACATCATCCAACATCACTACATATAACACCAACCATCATCACTACATATAATATCATCCATCATCACTACATATAACTCCATCCATCATCATTACATATATCACGATCCATCATCACTACATATAACACCATCCACCATCACTACATATAGAACCATCCATCACGACATATAACACCATCCAACATAACTACATATAACACCAACCATCATCACTACATATAATATCATCCATCATCACTACATATAACTCCATCCATCATCACTACATATGACACCATCCAGTATCACTACATATAAAACCACCCATCATCACTACATATAACATCATGCATCATCAGTACATATAACACCATCCATCAACACTACATATAAAACCAACCTATCATCACTACATATAATATCATCCATCATCACTACATATAACACCATCCAACATCACTACATATAACACCACCCACCATCACTACATATTACATCATCCATCACTACATCTAACTCTATCCATCATCACTACATATAACACCATCCAGCATCACTACATATAACACCAACCATCATCACTACATATAACATCGTGCATCATCACTACATATAACACCATCCATCATCACTACATATAAAACCATCCTATCATCACTACATATAACATCATGCATTATCACTACATATAACACCATCCATCACTACATATAGAACCATCCTATCATCACTACATATAATATCATCCATCATCACTACATATAACACCATCCATCATCACTACATATAACATCATGCATCATCACTACATATACCACCATTCAACATCACTACATATAACACCACCCATCATCACTACATATAACATCATCCATCATCACTACATATAACACCATCCAGCATCACTACATATAACACCAACCATCATCACTACATATATCATCATGCATCATCACTATATATAACACCATCCATCATCACTACATATATTACCCTCCTATCATCACTACATATAACACCATCCATCATTACTACATATAACGCCATCCTTCATCACTACATATAACACCATCCATCATCACTACATATTATAACACCATCCATCATCTCTACAAACACCAGTCCTCAATACTATAGTGATAAACAGAGCTTCATTTTGTTGTCAATTTCTTTAAATTCCAACCTTATTAAACCGTAATTCTTTCTGTATGGTCAAATTTTTATTTGACCTCAGTGAGAGAGCTGTTAGTGTCAGTACATCACAATGGTGTTCCGACGCACTGTATCGAAGGTGTCTGAGGTGGAGGTGAAGGCTTGCAAGGATTTCGTTGTAGACTTCGACACCAGCTTTGTGGTGGTTGCAACAAACATCTACCCTGGTGTGGCCCCTAAGCAGATTCGACCATTGTTTGAGGAATGTGGACAGATCGACCTATTTGTGATGCCGGCAAAAGACAATAAAAATGAACACTATGGCTTCGCATACATCCGATACTTTGACGAAGCCTCCTGTGATAAGGCTGTTGGACGATTGGATGGTGACAGCATTGGCCGCAGCCGAAAATCAACTAACAAACTGGAAGTTAACTACTACAGTGCCCATGGTACCTTGAACAACCTTGATCGCCAAGTTGCTGAGTTCATTGTTCTATCCAATGTTGCCGACCAACAACCCGCCTCTATCCTTAAGAAGACCAACGTACGCACTACCGTTGCCAAGTCAGTTACCTTCAATTATGACAATTTGGGCGACATCAGGGAGCGCGAAACTTCCACAGCTACTTACACTCTGTCTGTACCTCCCAACCAATGAATCTAACTCAACTGCTGCCATCGAATAAGAAATGGTCACCAATAGTTGTACCTCTGGGAACCTGGAGGGAGGCACCAACCCTGATGAAGGCTCAGTAATATCTACCATGATATTTAAACACTTATAACACATATAACATCATCCATCATCACTACATATAACACCATCCATCATCACTACATATAACACCATCTATCATCACTACATATAAAATCATCCATCATCACTACAGATCGGTAGTTGAGACACAAGCAACACACACACATTAATAGTCAGAGTTATATTTTATATCATAGAAGATACATCATCACTACATATAACACCACCCATCATCACTACATATAACATCATCCATCATCACTACATATAACATCATCCATCATCACTACATATAACACCATCCATCATCACTACATATAACATCATCCATCATCACTACATATAACACCATCCATCAATACTACATATAACATCATCCATCATCACTACATATAACACCATCCATCATCACTACATATAACATCAACCATCATCACTACATATAACACCATCCATCATCACTACATATAACACCATCCATCATCACTGCAGATCGGTATAGTAGTTTCCGAGATTCTCGTGCGGACACACAAACACACACACAAACAAAAATACATACTTTTTTGTTTTATATATATAGATACAAGAAACAAAAATCTTTAATTATTTATTAATTGTAAGTTTTAGGGTTTTCCTGGAACCATTGGCAGGAAATAAGGACACTTGAACCTTGAAAACTTACTGTCGTCATAATTATTTATAGTAAACCTGTCGATGTTTATTTCCGGGTTAAAGTAAAAGCAAGGTTTTGTCTGGACTATTAGCATATAGACAGTTGCTGGTTGACGATACCGAAGACCTATACAGGTGTGTGGTGCTTGTGCTTGGTGATGCTTCGTTTATGAGAGATAATCCCAGGAGTGAACTTTGTTCTGAAAGGACAAACAAAAAAGTCATTAGTTATCGTTGTCTCGGAAGTGTTTATATGTCGGTCACTCTTGTGTTGTCGATGTGTCCACCCCACAGAGTTATTGCGTGAAGTGACACATTAGACTTCAATTAAAGATCCTCTCCATATGGAAGCTGTTCACACCTCTTGACAGTATTTGGTCTGACATTTAGTTATAAAGGTCGTTTTTTGTCAAGTTCATCTTCCTATGACAACATTAACAATTCATATCACGTTTTAGAGCTGTATGTTCTTCAAGCTAATTAACACAGTACAGGTAACACCAGAGTCAGGCAGGTACAGTGTTAAGCGTCGTGGTCTACTGCTGTCTTACTGAGTAACGATGATGAAGTAAAGTGGAAAATGACTTTGCCATGAGAGAGGAGAGGAAAGAGAGAAGGAAAGAATAGAAACGGGAAGTAAAGTAGTAGGGAGTAATAGCAAGTGGGCTGTCCACCTAGCTGAGTCGAGGTGATTGGTTGGGGTGGTGGCCATACACAGCACGCTCCTGCTCGCTCAAGGGAGGCTGGGGTGTGGGGAGCTAAGCTAGTTAGGCATTCAGTACTGTATTGTGTGTTAATTTATGTAAGTTAAATGGTGGTGTTATTTTTTCATGTATTGTATAAAGTGAGTCTCTTTTTTATATAATAACTCACCTGAAGTGTCGCCCCAGGAAAAGGTAACAGAGACCTTAATGACACAGGTAGATTGTCACTCCCCTCGCCGCCCAGCGTATCCCACCTGAAGATTAACCATCCCGGCGATACCTGGGGGGGGGCTTAAGTATAATATATACTCTTATATAATAATGTTGATGCTATAATACACTGGCAGTCATAGTACAGTAAATGTGTTGCCTTTATTGAGTTGAGTTTTGTATTTTTAGAAAAAGAGAGAGAAATCTGCAACATAATATGGAGACAGAGAGAGAGAGAGAGAGAGAGAGTGTATTACATTGCCACACCTGATTCCTTCCTGGTGTATATTTTTACCACCTCTGGTACAACTGTGTCTCTTGCCGATCTATTTTGCACTGTCGCTTCCTGCCTTTCATCTTCCACCTTTCATCTTCTCCTTCATCTTCTTCTCCCCATCGTCTTTCTCCTCCATCTTACCCCTTCATCTTCCCTCTCTTCTTCCTCCCTTCCATCTCCCCCATTCATTTCTTCCCCCTTCATCTTCCTTTCCCCTTTATTTTACCCCTCCATCTTCCCTCCTTTTACCTTCCTCCTTCGGTCTTCTCCTTTCTTTTCCACCAATCTCCTTACCTTCCACTGCTGTCTTAGTCCATTACTGTTTTAAGAAATTTAGTTTTTTCAAGGATTTCGATATTTCATTCACTTACAATTCTTTTTTGTTTTAATTTCATTTTCTCACTCCTGATTCAAGTGATTCAAGAGATGCAGATAATTTGAAATATCCAGCCCTTATAATGTCTTTAGTGCCTCTTAAACTTGGGTAAATATTATTCCATTAAGTTTATAAACAAATACACGACTCAGACACGTTGGTATTATAATCACAAAGAAAAGATATCGAGAAGTTGTGACGCTTCATCTGTACAACCAGTTGAGAATAAACTTTCCTTCTCTAAAAGTTACAAGAAATGAGGGAGAGTTTCTCGCCAGGGGGCGCAGCGCTGTGAGAGAAGAATTAAATAAGCCTGATTAGCTAAGAAGACGACCAGGGTAAGAAATGGTCCGTCTTGAGGATGTGGTTCAGGAG
>NW_024728702.1:0-35385 GCF_018991925.1 Homarus americanus | reverse complement strand
GTTGAAGTTAGTTTAACGCCATTTGAAGTTAGTTTAACGCCATTTGAAGTTAGTTTAACGCCATTTAAAGTTCGTTCAATGCCATTTAAAGTAAGTTGTGACGCCATTTAAAGTTAGGTGAACACCATTTGAAGTTAGTTTAATGCCGTTTAAAGTTTATGTAATGCCATTTAAAGTTAGTTGAATGCTATTAATGTTAGTTGAACGCTATTTAAAGTTAGTTTAACGGCATTTGAAGCACGTTAAATGCCATTTAAAGATAGTTTAATGCCATTTAAAGTTAGTTTAACACCTTTTGAAGTTAGTTTTACACCATTTGAAGTTAGTTTAATGCCATTTAAACTTAGTTTAACGCCTTTTGAAGTTAGTTTAATGACATTTGAAGTTAGTTTAATGCCATTTAAAATTAGTTTAACGCCTTTTGATATTAGTTTAACACCATTTGAAGTTAGTTTAATGCCATTTAAGTTAGTTTAACGCCATTTTAAGTTAGTTATACGTCATTTCAAATTAGTTTAACGCCATTTGAAGTTAGTTTAACGTCATTTGCAGTTAGTTTAACGCCATTAAAAGTTAGTTTAACGCCATTTGAAGTTAGTTTAACGTCATTTGCAGTTATTTTAACGCCATTTAAAGTTAGTTTAACGACATGTGAAGTTAGTTTAAAGCCATTTGAAGTTAGTTTAATGCCATTTAAATTTAGTTTAACGAATTTAAAGTTAATTTAACGTCATTTAAAGTTAGTTTAGCGCCATTTGAAGTTAGTTTAACGCAATTTGAAGTTAGTTTAATGCCATTTAAAGTTAGATTAACGCCATTTAAAGTTAGTTATACGTCATTTAAAGTTAAATTAACGCCATTTGAAGTTAGTTTAGTGCCATTTAAATTTAGTTTAGCGAATTTAAAGTTAATTTAACGTCATTTAAAGTTAGTTTAACACCTTTTGAAGTTAGTTTAACACCATTTGAAGTTAGTTTAATGCCATTTAAAGTTAGTTTAACGCCATTTAAAGTTAGTTATACATCATTTCAAGTTAGTTTAACGCCATTTGAAGTTAGTTTAATGCCATTTAAATTTAGTTTAACGAATTTAAAGTTAATTTAACGTCATTTAAAAGATAGTTTAATGCCATTTAAAGTTTGTTTTACGTCATTTAAAGTTAGTTTAACGCCATTTGAAGTTAGTTTAATGCCATTTAAATTTAGTTTAACGAATTTAAAGTTAATTTAACGTCATTTAAAGTTAGTTAACACCTTTTGAAGTTAGTTTAACACCATTTGAAGTTAGTTTAATGCCATTTAAAGTTAGTTTAACGCCATTTAAAGTTAGTTATACGTCATTTCAAGTTAGTTTAACGCCATTTGAAGTTAGTTTAATGCCATTTAAATTTAGTTTAACGAATTTAAAGTTAATTTAACGTCATTTAAAGTTAGTTTAGCGCCATTTGAAGTTAGTTTAACGCAATATGAAGAACGTTTACTGCCATTTGAAGCATGTTAAATGGCATTTTAAGTTAGTTTAATGCCATTTAAAGTTAGTTTAACACCTTTTGAAGTTAGTTTTACACCATTTCAAGTTAGTTTAATGCCATTAAAAGTTAGTTTAACGCCATTTAAAGTTAGTTTAATGCCATTTGAAGTTAGTTTAACGCCATTTGAAGTTAGTTTAACGTCATTTGAAGTTAGTTTAACGCCATTTGAAGTTAGTTTAATGCCATTTGAAGTTAGTTTTATGCCATTTGAAGTTAGTTTAACGTCATTTGAAGTTACTCTGACGCTTTTGAAGTTAGTTTAACACCAGTTGAAGTTAATTTAACGCCATTTGAAGTTAGTTCAATGCCATTTGAAGTTAGTTTAAAGCCATTTAAAGTTCGTTCAATGCCATTTAAAGTTAGTTTAACGCCATTTATAGTTAGTTGAATGCTATTTAAAGTAAGTTGAACGCTGTATAAAGTTAGTTTAACGCCATTTGAAGAACGTTTACAGCCATTTGAAGCACGTTTAATGCCATTTAAAGTTATTTTTATGTCATTTCAAGTTAGTTTAATGCCCTTTAAAGTTAGTTTAGCGCCATTTGAAGTTAGTTTAATGTATTTTGAAGTTAGTTTAACGCAATTTGAAGTTAGTCTAATGCCATTTAAAGTAAGTTTAACACCTTTTGAAGTTAGTTTAACACCATTTGAAGTTAGTTTAATGCCATTTAAAGTTAGTTTAATGCCATTTAAAGTTAGTTTTATGTCATTTCAAGTTAGTTTAATGCCATTTAAAGTTAGTTTAGCGCCATTTGAAGTTAGTTTAGCGTCATTTGAAGTTAGTTTAACGCCTTAGAAGTAAGTTTAACACCAGTTGAAGTTAGTTTAACGCCATTTGAAGTTAGTTTAACGCCATTTGAAGTTAGTTTAACGCCATTTAAAGTTCGTTCAATGCCATTTAAAGTAAGTTGAACGCCATTTAAAGTTAGGTGAACACCATTTGAAGTTAGTTTAATGCCGTTTAAAGTTTATTTAATGCCATTTAAAGTTAGTTGAATGCTATTAATGATAGTTGAACGCTATTTAAAGTTAGTTTAACGCCATTTGAAGTTAGTTTAATGCCATTTGAAGTTAATTTAACGCCATTTGTAGTTAGTTTAATGTCATTTACAGTTAGTTTAGCGCCATTTCAAGTTAGTTTAATGCCATTTAAAGTTAGTTTAACACCTTTTGAAGTTAGTTTAACACCATTTGAAGTTAGTTTAATGCCATTTAAAGTTAGTTTAACGCCATTTAAAGTTAGTTATACGTTATTTCAAGTTAGTTTAAGGCCATTTGAATTTTGTTTAACGTCATTTGCAGTTAGTTTAACGCCATTAAAAGTTAGTTTAACGCGATTTGAAGTTAGTTTAATGACATTTAAACTCAGTTTAACGCCTTTTGAAGTTAGTTTAATGACATTTGAAGTTAGTTTAACGCCATTTAAAGTTAGTTTAACGCCTTTTGAAGTTAGTTTAACAGCATTTGAAGTTAGTTTAATGCCATTTAAGTTAGTTTAACGCCATTTTAAGTTAGTTATACGTCATTTCACGTTAGTTTAACGCCATTTGAAGTTAGTTTAACGTCATTTGCAGTTAGTTTAACGCCATTTAAAGTTAGTTTAACGACATGTGAAGTTAGTTTAATGCCATTTAAATTCAGTTTAACGCCATATAAAGTTAATTTAATGTCATTTAAAGTTAGTTTAACGCCATTTGAAGTTAGTTTAACGCAATTTGAAGAACGTTTACTGCCATATGATGCACATTAAACGCCATTTAAAGTTAGTTTAATGCCATTTAAAGTTAGTTTAACACCTTTTGAAGTTAGTTTTACACCATTTGAAGTTAGTTTAATGCCATATAAAGTTAGTTTAACGCCATTTTAAGTTAGTTATACGTCATTTCAAGTTAGTTTAACGCCATCTGAAGTTAGTTTAACGTCATTTGCAGTTAGTTTAACGCCATTAAAAATTAGTTTAACGCCATTTGAAGTTAGTTTAACGTCATTTGCAGTTAGTTTAACGCCATTTAAAGTTAGTTTAACGACATGTGAAGTTAGTTTAAAGCCATTTGAAGTTAGTTTAATGCCATTTAAATTTAGTTTAACGAATTTAAAGTTAATTTAACGTCATTTAAAGTTAGTTTAGCGCCAATTGAAGTTAGTTTAACGCAATTTGAAGAACGTTTACTGCCATTTGAAGCACGGTAAATGCCATTTAAAGTTAGTTTAATGCCATTTAAAGTTAGTTTAACACCTTTTGAAGTTAGTTTTACACCATATGAAGTTAGTTTAATGCCATTTAAAGTTAGTTTAACGCTATTTAAAGTTAGTTTAATGCCATTTGAAGTTAGTTTAACGCCATTTGAAGTTAGTTTAACGTCATTTGAAGTTAGTTTAACGCCATTTGAAGTTAGTCTAATGCCATTTGAAGTTAGTTTAACGCCATTTGAAGTTAGGTTAACGTCATTTGAAGTTAGTTTAACGCCTTTTGAAGTTAGTTTAACACCAGTTGAAGTTAGTTTAACACCATTTGAAGTTAGTTTAATGCCATTTGAAGTTAGTTTAAAGCCATTTAAAGTTCGTTCAATGCCATTTAAAGTTAGTTTAACGCCATTTATAGTTAGTTGAATGCTATTTAAAGAAAGTTGAACGCTATTTAAAGTTAGTTTAACGCCATTTGAAGACCGTTTACAGCCATTTGAAGCACGTTTAATGCCATTTAAAGTTAGTTTCACTTCATTTAAAGTCTGTTTAATGCCATATGAAGTTAGTTTAACGCCATTTGAAGTTAGTTTAATGCATTTTTAAGTTAGTTTAACGCCATACGAAGTTAGTCTAATGCCATTTAAAGTAAGTTTAACACCTTTTGAAGTTAGTTTAACACCATTTGAAGTTTCTTTAATGCCATTTAAAGTTAGTTTAATGCAATTTAAAGTTAGTTTTACGTCATTTCAAGTTAGTTTAATGCCATTTAAGTTCGTTCAATGCCGTTTAAAGTTTATTTAATGCCATTTAAAGTTAGTTGAATGCTATTAATGTTAGTTGAACGCTATTTAAAGTTAGTGTAACGCCATTTGAAGTTAGTTTAATGCCATTTGAAGTTAGTTTAACGCCATTTGAAGTTAGTTCAATGTCATTTACAGTTAGTTTAACGCTATTTCAAGTTAGTTTAATGCCATTTAAAGTTAGTTTAACACCTTTTGAAGTTAGTTTAACACCATTTGAAGTTAGTTTAATGCCATTTAAAGTTAGTTTAACGCCATTTAAAGTTAGTAATTCGTCATTTCAAGTTAGTTTAACGCCATTTGAATTTTCTTTAACGTCATTTGCAGTTAGTTTAACGCCATTAAAAGTTAGTTTAACGCGATTTGAAGTTAGTTTAATGACATTTAAACTTAGTTTAACGCCTTTTGAAGTTCGTTCAATGCCATTTGGGTTAGTTAACGCCATTGAAAGTGGGTTGACGCCTTTGCTAGTTTAACAATTATTTGAAGGTTTAATGCCATTTAAGTTAGTTAACGATATGTAGTTAGTTTAAAGCCATTTTAGTTAGTTTAAAGCTTTATTGAAGTTCGTCTAATGCCATCAGTTAGTTTAACGTCATTTATGTTAGTTGAATGCTATTTAAAGAAAGTTGAACGCTATTTAAAGCGTTTAATTCATTTGAAGACTGTTTACAGCCATTTGAAGTACGTTTAATGCTTATTTAAAGTTAGTTTCTTAATTTTACTTAAAAGCACGCTAATGCCATTTAAAGTTAGTTTCACTTCATTTAAAGTCTGTTTAATGCCATATGAAGTTAGTTTAACGCCATTTAAAGTTAGTTTAATGCATTTTTAAGTTAGTTTAACGCCATATGAAGTTAGTCTAATGCCATTTAAAGTAAGTTTAACACCTTTTGAAGTTAGTTTAACACCATTTGAAGTTTCTTTAATGCCATTTAAAGTTAGTTTAATGCAATTTAAAGTTAGTTTTATGTCATTTCAAGTTAGTTTAATGCCATTTAAGTTCGTTCAATGCCATTTAAAGTAAGTTGAACGCCATTTAAAGTTAGGTGAACACCATTTGAAGTTAGTTTAATGCCGTTTAATGTTTATTTAATGCCATTTACAGTTAGTTGAATGCTATTAATGTTAGTTGAACGCTATTTAAAGTTAGTTTAACGCCATTTGAAGTTAGTTTTATGCCATTTGAAGTTAGTTTAACGCCATTTGAAGTTAGTTCAATGTCATTTACAGTTAGTTTAACGCCATTTCAAGTTAGTTTAATGCCATTTAAAGTTAGTTTAACACCTTTTGAAGTTAGTTTAACACCATTTGAAGTTAGTTTAATGCCATTTAAAGTTAGTTTAACGCCATTTAAAGTTAGTAATTCGTCATTTCAAGATAGTTTAACGCCATTTGAATTTTGTTTAACGTCATTTGCAGTTAGTTTAACGCCATTAAAAGTTAGTTTAACGCGATTTGAAGTTAGTTTAATGATATTTAAACTTAGTTTAACGCCTTTTGAAGTTAGTTTAATGACATTTGAAGTTAGTTTAACGCCATTTAAAGTTAGTTTAACGCCGTTTGAAGTTAGTTTAACACCATTTGAAGTTAGTTTAATGCCATTTAAGTTAGTTTAACGCCATTTTAAGTTCGTTCAATGCCATTTAAAGTTAGTTTAACGCCATTTATAGTTAGTTGAATGCTATTTAAAGTAAGTTGAACACTATTTAAAGTTAGTTTAACGCCATTTGAAGAATGTTTACAGCCATTTGAAGCACGTTTAATGCCATTTAAAGTTAGTTTCACTTCATTTAAAGTCTGTTTAATGCCATATGAAGTTAGTTTAACGCCATTTCAAGTTAGTTTAATGCATTTTGAAGTTAGTTTAATGCCATTTGAAGTTAGTCTAATGCCATTTAAAGTAAGTTTAACACCTTTTGAAGTTAGTTTTACACCATTTGAAGTTAGTTTAATGCCATTTAAAGTTAGTTTAACGCTATTTAAAGTTAGTTTAATGCCATTTGAAGTTAGTTTAACGCCATTTGAAGTTAGTTTAACGTCATTTGAAGTTAGTTTAACGCCATTTGAAGTTAGTTTAATGCCATTTGAAGTTAGTTTAACGCCATTTGAAGTTAGTTTAACGTCATTTGAAGTCAGTTTAACGCCTTTTGAAGTTAGTTTAACACCAGTTGAAGTTAGTTTAACACCATTTGAAGTTAGTTTAATGCCATTTGAAGTTAGTTTAAAGCCATTTAAAGTTCGTTCAATGCCATTTAAAGTTAGTTTAACGTCATTTATAGTTAGTTGAATGCTATTTAAAGAAAGTTGAACGCTATTTAAAGTTAGTTTAACGCCATTTGAAGACCGTTTAAAGCCATTTGAAGCACGTTTAATGCCATTTAAAGTTAGTTTCACTTCATTTAAAGTCTGTTTAATGCCATATGAAGTTAGTTTAACGCCATTTGAAGTTAGTTTAATGCATTTTTAAGTTAGTTTAACGCCATATGAAGTTAGTCTAATGCCATTTAAAGTAAGTTTAACACCTTTTGAAGTTAGTTTAACACCATTTGAAGTTTCTTTAATGCCATTTAAAGTTAGTTTAATGCAATTTAAAGTTAGTTTTATGTCATTTCAAGTTAGTTTAATGCCATTTAAGTTCGTTCAATGCCATTTAAAGTAAGTTGAACGCCATTTAAAGTTAGGTGAACACCATTTGAAGTTAGTTTACTGCCGTTTAAAGTTTATTTAATGCCATTTAAAGTTAGTTGAATGCTATTAATGTTAGTTGAACGCTATTTAAAGTTAGTTTAACGCCATTTGAAGTTAGTTTACAGCCATTTGAAGTTAGTTTAACGCCATTTGAAGTTAGTTCAATGTCATTTACAGTTAGTTTAACGCCATTTCAAGTTAGTTTAATGCCATTTAAAGTTAGTTTAACACCTTTTGAAGTTAGTTTAACACCATTTGAAGTTAGTTTAATGCCATTTAAAGTTAGTTTAACGCCATTTGAAGTTAGTAATTCGTCATTTCAAGATAGTTTAACGCCATTTGAATTTTGTTTAACGTCATTTGCAGTTAGTTTAACGCCATTAAAAGTTAGTTTAACGCGATTTGAAGTTAGTTTAATGACATTTAAACTTAGTTTAACGCCTTTTGAAGTTAGTTTAATGACATTTGAAGTTAGTTTAACGCCATTTAAAGTTAGTTTAACGCCTTTTGAAGTTAGTTTAACACCATTTGAAGTTAGTTTAATGCCATTTAAGTTAGTTTAACGCCATTTTAAGTTAGCTATACGTCATTTCAAGTTAGTTTAACGCCATTTGATGTTAGTTTAACGTCATTTGCAGTTAGTTTAACGCCATTTAAAGTTAGTTTAACGATATGTGAAGTTAGTTTAAAGCCATTTGAAGTTAGTTTAATGCCATTTAAATTCAGTTTAACGCCATTTAAAGTTAATTTAACGTCATTTAAAGTTAGTTTAACGCCATTTGAAGTTAGTTTAACGCAATTTGAAGAACGTTTACTGCCATTTCATGTACATTAAACGCCATTTAAAGTTGGTTTAAGGCGATTTAAAGTTAGTTTAACACCTTTTGAAGTTAGTTTAATGCCATTTAAAGTTAGTTTAACGCCATCTAAAGTTAGTTATACGTCATATCAAGTTAGTTTAACGCCATTTAAATTTTGTTTAACGTCATTTGCAGTTAGTTTAACGCCATTAAAAGTTAGTTTAACGCGATTTGAAGTTAGTTTAATGCCATTTAAACTTAGTTTAACGCCTTTTGAAGTTAGTTTAATGACATTTGAAGTTAGTTTAACGCCATTTAAAGTTAGTTTAACGCGTTTTGAATTTAGTTTAACACCATTTGCAGTTAGTTTAATGCCATTTAAGTTAGTTTAACGCCATTTGAAGTTAGTTTAACGTCATTTGCAGTTAGTTTAACGCCATTAAAAATTAGTTTAACGCCATTTGAAGTTAGTTTAACGTCATTTGCAGTTAGTTTAACGCCATTTAAAGTTAGTTTAACGACATGTGAAGTTAGTTTAAAGCCATTTGAAGTTAGTTTAATGCCATTTAAATTTAGTTTAACGAATTTAAAGTTAATTTAACGTCATTTAAAGTTAGTTTAGCGCCATTTGAAGTTAGTTTAACGCAATATGAAGAACGTTTACTGCCATTTGAAGCATGTTAAATGGCATTTTAAGTTAGTTTAATGCCATTTAAAGTTAGTTTAACACCTTTTGAAGTTAGTTTTACACCATTTCAAGTTAGTTTAATGCCATTTAAAGTTAGTTTAACGCCATTTAAAGTTAGTTTAATGCCATTTGAAGTTAGTATAACGTCATTTGAAGTTAGTTTAACGCCATTTGAAGTTAGTTTAACACCATTTAAAGTTATTTTTACTCCATATAAAGCGCATTCAACGCCATTTAAAGTTTGTTTCACGCCATTTAAAGTTTCTCTAACGCCATTCAAAGTTCGTTTAACGCCAATTAATGTTAGTTTAAGGCTATTTAATGTTAATTTATTGTCATTTAGCATTGAACAAACTTTAAATGGAGTTAAACTAACTTAAATGGCGTTAAACTTACTTGTGATGACAAAAAACTAACTTTAAATGGCATTAAACTAACTTTAAATGGCATTAAACTAACTTCAAATGGTGTTAAACTAATTTCAAATGGCGTTAAACTAACTTCATTTGGCATTAAACAGATTTTAAATGAAGTGAAACTAACTTTATATGGCGTTAAACGTGCTTCATATGGCAGTAAACGTTCTTCAAATGGCGTTAAACTAACTCTAGATAGCGTTCAACTTACTTTAAATTGCATTCAACTATCTATATATGGCGTTAAACTAACTTTAAATGGCATTAAACGAACTTCAAATGGCGTTAAACTAACATCAAATGACGTTAAACTAACATCAAATGGCGTTAAACTAACTTCAAATGGCATTAAACTAACTTCATATGGCGTTAAACTAACTTCAAATGGCGCTAAACTATCTTTAAATGGCGTTAACCTAACTTGAAATGACGTAAACCTAACTTTAAATGGCGTTAAACTAACTTTAAATGGCATTAAACTAACTTTAAATGGCGTTTAACGTGCTTGAAATGGCAGTAAACGTTCTTCAAATTGCGTTAAACTAACTTCAAATGGCGTTAAACTAACTTTAAATAGCGTTCAACTTACTTTAAATAGCATTCAACTAACTATAAATGGCTTTAAACTAACTTTAAATGGCATTGAACGAACTTTAAATGGCGTTAAACTAACTTCAAATGGCGTTAAAATAACTTCAAATGGCGCTAAACTAACTTTAAATGACATTAAACTTACTTCAAATGGTGTTAAACTAACTTCAAAAGGTGTTAAACTAACTTTAAATGGCATTAAACTAACTTGAAATGGCGTTAAACTAACTGTAAATGGCGTTAAACGTGCTTCAAATGGCAGTAAACAAACTTCAAATAGCGTGAAACAAACGTTAAAGAGCGTTAAATGCGTGTCAAATTTCGTTAAACTAACTTCATATGGCATTAAACTAACTTCAAATGGTGTTAAGCTAACTTTAAATGGCGTTAAAATAACTGCAAATGACGTTAAACTAACTTCAAATGGCGTTAAACTAACTTCAAATGGCATTAAACTAACTTGAAATGGCATTAAACTAACTTTAAATGGCGTTTAACCTGCTTCAAATGGCAGTAAACGTTCTTCAAATGGCGTTAAACTAATTTTAAATGGCATTAAACTAACTTCAAATGGCTTTAAACTAACTTCAAATGTCGTTAAACTAACTTTAAATGGCGTTAAACTAACTGCAAATGATGTTAAACTAACTTAAAATGGCGTTAAACTAACTTCAAATGGCGTTACATTAACTTCAATTGGCGTTAAACTAACTTCAAAAGGCGTTAAACTAACTTCAAATGACGTTAAACTAATTTCAAATGGCGTTCAACTAACTTCAGATGGCATTAAACTAACTTCAAATATCGTTAAACTATCTTTAAATGGCATTAACCTAATTTGAAATGACGTAAACCTAACTTTAAATGGCGTTAAACTAACTTTAAATGGCATTAAACTAACTTTAAATGGCGTTTAATGTGCATCAAATGGCAGTAAACGTTCTTCAAATTGCGTTAAACTAACTTCAAATGGCGTTAAACTAACTTTAAATGACGTTAAATTGACTTTAAATGGCATTAAACTGAATTTAAATGGCATTAAACTAAGTTCAAATGGCTTTAAACTAACTTCACATGTCGTTAGACTAACTTTAAATGGCGTTCACCTAACTGCAAATGACGTTAAACTAACTTCAAATGGCGTTAAACTAACTTGAAATGACGTATAACTAACTTAAAATGGCGTTAAACTAACTTAAATGGCATTAAACTAACTTCAAATGGTGTTAAACTAACTTCAAAAGGCGTTAAACTAACTTTAAATGGCGTTAAACTAACTTCAAATGTCATTAAACTAAATTCAAATGGCGTTAAATTGAATTTAAATGACATTAAACTACCTTGAAATGGCTTTAAACTAACTTCACATGTCGTTAAACTAACTTTAAATGGCGTTAAACTAACTGCAAATGACGTTAAACTAACTTTAAATGGCGTTAAACTAACTTGAAATGACGTATAACTAACTTAAAATGGCGTTAAACTAACTTAAATGGCATTAAACTAACTTCAAATGGTGTTAAACTAACTTCAAAAGGCGTTAAACTAACTTTAAATGACATTAAACTAACTTCAAATGTCATTAAACTAAAACAAAGTCCCCTGGTCGAGTATAACCAAGGCCCCTGATCGAGAATAACAAAGTCCCCTTAAAGAGCATAACAAAGGCCCCTGGTCGAGCATAACAAAGACCCCAGGTCGAGTATAACTAAGCCACCTGATCGAGTATAACAAAATTCCCCTGGTTGAGTATAACAAAGCCCCCTGATCGAGTATAACAAAGTCCCCTGATCGTGTATAACAAAGTCCTTTAATCGAGTATAAAAAAGGCCCCCAGTTGAATATAAGAAAGCCTCCTAATCGAGTATAACAAAGTCCCCTGATCGAGTATAACACATCCCCTGATCGAGTATAACATATCCCTTGATCGTGTATAACAAAGTTTCCTGGTCGAGTATAGTAATGTCCCCTGATCGAGTATAACAAAGGCCCCTGATCGAGTATAACAATGTCCCTTGATCGAGTATAACAAAGCCTCCCTGATCGAATATTACAAAGTCCCCTGATCAAGTATAACAAAGTCCCCTGATCGAGTATAACAAAGACCCCTATTCGAGTATTACAAAGGCCCCTAATGGAGTATACCAAAGACCCTGATGGAGTATAACAAAGTCCCCTAATCGAGGAAAACAAAGCCTCCTGATCGAGTATAACAAAGTCCCCTTATCGAGGATAACAAAGTCCCCTGATCGAGTATAATAAAGCTCCCTGACTGAGTATAACAAAGTCCCCTGATCGAGTATATCAAACCCCCCTGGTCGAGTATAATAAAGGCCCTGATCGAGTATAACAAATTTTCATGATCAAGTATACCAAATTCCCCTGGTTCAAGTATAACAAAAGCCCCATATTTAGTATAACAAATCCCCATAATCAAGTATAACAAAGTCTCTTGATCGATTATAACAAAGGCCCCTAATCGAGTCTAACAAAGTCCTCTGATCGAGTATAGCAAAGGCCCTTGATCGAGTATAACAAATGCCCCTCATCGAGTATAACAAAGTCACCTAATCGAATATAACAAAGCCCCCTGATCGAGTATAACAAAGGCCACTGGTCGACCATAACAAAGGACACTGGTCGAGTATAACAAAGTCCCCTGATCGAGTATAACAAAGCCCAATCATCGAGTATAACAAAGTCCCCCCATCGAGTAAAACAAAGTCCCCTGATTGAGTATATCAAAGCCCCCTGATCGAGTAAAACAAAGTCCCCTGGTCGAGTATATCAAAGCCCCCTCATCGAGTATAACAAAGTCCCCTAATCGAGTATAACAAAGTCCCCTGGTCGAGTTTAACAAAGGCCCCTGATCGAGTATTACAAAGTCCCCTGATCGAGTATAACAAAGTTTCCTGTTCGAGTATAACAAAGTCCCCTGATCGAGTATAACAAAGGCCCCTAATCGAATATTACAAAGTCCCCTGATCAGGTATAACAAAGTCCCCTGATCGAGTATAACAAAGTCCCCTGGTCGAGTATAACAAAGGCCCCTAATGGAGTATAACAAAGACCCTGATGGAGTATAACAAACTCCCCTGGTCGATATAAACAAAGTCCCCTGATCGAGAATAACAATGTCCCTTGATCGAGTATAACAAAAGCCCCAAATCAAGTATAACAAAGGCCCCCGGTTGGGTATAACAAAGCGTCCTGATCGAGTATAGCAAAGTCCCCTGATCGAGTGTAACACATCCCCTGATCGAGTAAAACATATTCCCTGATCCTGTATAACAAAGTTCCCTGATGGAGTATAACAACGTCCCCTGGTCGATATAAACAAAGCCCCCTGCTCAAGTATAACAAAGTCCCCTGATCGAGTATAACAAAGTCCTCTGATCGAGTATAACAAACGCTCTTGATCGAGTATAATAAAGTCCCCTGATCGAATATAAAACAGCCCCCAGATCGAGTAAAACAAAGTCTCCTGGTTGAGTGTAACAAAGTCCCTTGATCGAGTAACAAGGCCCCCTGATCGAGTAAAACAATGTTCCCCGATCGAGTAAATCAAAGTCCTCTGATCGAGTATAAAAAAGTTACGTGGTCGTGTATTACAAACTCCCCTGGTCGAGTATAACAAATTCCCCTGACCGATTATAACAAAGTCCCCTGGTTGAGTATAACAAAGGCCCATGATCGAGTATAAAAAGGCCCCTAATCGAGTATAACAAAGGCCCATGATCGAGTATAACAAAGTCCCCTGGTCGAGCACAACAAAGCACCCTGGTCGAGTATAACAAAGCCCCCTGATCGAGTATAACAAAGTCCCCTGATCGAGTATATCAAAACCCCCTGGTCGAGCATAATAAAGGCCCTGATCGAGTATAACAAGGTCTCATGATCGAGTATAACAAATTCCCCTGAATCGAGTATAACAAAAGCCCCTGATAGTGTATAACAAAGGCTCCTGATCGAGTATAACAAAGTCCCCTGATCGAGCATAACAAAGGCCCCTGATCGAGTATAACAAAGCCCAATGATCGAGTACATCAAAGTCCCCTGATCGAGTATAACAAAGGCCCCTAATCGAGTCTAACAAAGTCCCCTGATCGAGTATAGCAAATCCCCTTGATCGAGTATAACAAATGCCCCTCATCGAGTATAACAAAGTCCCCTAATCGAATATAACAAAGCCCTTTGATCGAGTTTAACAAAGGCCACTGGTCGAGCATAACAAAGGACCCTGGTCGAGTATAACAAAGTCCCCTGATCGAGTATAACAAAGTCCAATCATCGAGTACATCAAAGTCCCGTGATCGAGTATAACGAAGGCCCCTAATCGAGTCTAACAAAGTCTCCTGATCGAGTATAGCAAAGGCCCTTGATCGAGTATAACAAATGCCCCTCATCGAGTATAACAAAGTCCCCTAATCGAATATAACAAAGACTTTGATCGAGTATAACAAAGTCCCCTGATCGAGTATAACAAAGTCCAATCATCGAGTATAACAAATACCCTGATCTAGTATAACAAAGTCCCCTCATCGAGTATATCAAAGCCCCCTGATCGAGTATAACAAAGTGTCCTGATCGAGTATAACAAAGTCCCCTGGTCGAGTGTAACAAAGGCCCCTCATCGAGTATAACAAAGTCCCCTGATCGAGTATAACAAGGTCCCCTGGTCGAGTATAAGTCCCCTGATCGAGTATAACAAAGGCCCCTGATCGAGTATAACAAAGTCCCCTTATCGAGCATAACAAAGGCCCCTGGTCGAGTATAACAAAGCCCCCCTGATCGAATATTACAAAGTCCCCTGATCAAGTACAACAAAGTCCCCTGGTCGAGTATAACAAAGGCCCCTAATGGAGTATAACAAAGACCCTGATGGAGTATAACAAAGTCCCCTGATCGAGGAAAACAAAGCCCCCAGATCGAGTAAAACAAAGTCCCTTGATCGAGTATAACAAAGCCCCCCTGATGAAATATTACAAAGTCCCCTGATCAAGTATAACAAAGTCCCCTGATCGAGTATAACAAAGACCCCTATTCGAGTATAACAAAGGCCCCAAATGGAGTATACCAAACACCCTGATGGAGTATAACAAAGTCCCTTGATCGAGTATAACAAATTCCCCTGATCGAGTATAACAAAGACCCCTATTCGAGTATCACAAAGGCCCCTAATGGAGTATACCAAAGACCCTGATGGAGTATAACAAAGTCCCTTGATCGAGTATAACAAATTCCCCTGATCGAGTATAACAAAGTCCCTGGTTGAGTATAACAAAGGCCCATAATCGAGTATAACAAAGGCCCATGATCGAGTATAACAAAGTCACCTGATCGAGTATAACAAAGTCCTGTTATCGAGTATAACAAAATCCCCTGGTCCCGTATAACAATGTCCCCTGGTCGAGTATAACAAAGTCCCCTGGTCAAGTATAACAAAGTCCCCTGGTCGAGTATAACCAAGGCCCCTGATCGAGAATTACAAAGTCCTCTGATCGAATATAACAAAGTCCCCTCAATGAATATAACAAAGTCCCCTGGTCGCGTATAACAAAGTCCCCTGGTCGAGCATAACAAAGTTCCCTGGTCGTGTATAACAAAGCCCCCGGTTGAGTACAACAAAGCCTCCTAATCGAGTAAAACAAAGTCACGTGATCGAGTATATCACATCCCCTGATCGAGTATAACATATCCCCTGATCGTGTATAACAAAGTTCCCTGGTCGAGTATACTAATGTCCCCTGATCGAGTATAACAAAGGCCCCTGATCGAGTATAACAAACTCCCCTGGTAGAATAAAACAAAGTCCCCTGGTCGAATAATACAAAGTCCCCTGATCAAGAATAACAAAGTCCCCTGATCGAGTTTAACAAAGACCCCTTTTCGAGTATTACAAAGGCCCCTAATGGAGTATACCAAAGACCCTGATGGAGTATAACAAAGTCCCTTGATCGAGGAAAACAAAGCCCCCTGATCGAGTATAACAAAGTCCCCTTATCGAGTATAACAAAGTCCCCTGATCGAGTATAATAAAGCTCCCTGACTGAGTGTAACAAAGTCCCCTGATCGAGTATATCAAACCCCCCTCGTCGAGTATATTAAAGGCCCTGATCGAGTATAACAAATTCTCATGATCGAGTATACCTAATTCCCCTGGTTCGAGTATAAAAAAGCCCCTGATTTAGTATAACAAATCCCCCTAATCAAGTATAACAAATGCCCCTCATCGAGTATAACAAAGTCACCAAATCGAATATAACAAAGCCCCCTGATCGAGTATAACAAAGGCCACTGGTCGACCATAACAAAGGACCCTGGTCGAGAATAACAAAGTCCCCTGATCGAGTATAACAAAGCCCAATCATCGAGTATAACAAAGTCCCCCCATCGAGTAAAACAAAGTCCCCTGATCGAGTATATCAAAGCCCCCTGATCGAGTAAAACAAAGTCCCCTGGTCGAGTATAACAAAGTCCCCTGATCGAATATAACAAAGCCCCCCTGATCGAATATTACAAAGTCCCCTTTCAAGTATAACAAAGTCCCCTGATCGAGTTTTACAAAGACCCCTATTCGAGTATAACAAAGGCCCCTAATGGAGTATACCAAAGACCCTGATGGAGTATAACAAAGTCCCTTGATCGAGGAAAACAAAGCCCCCTGATCGAGTATAACAAAGTCCCCTTATCGAGTATAACAAAGTCCCCTGATCGAGTATAATAAAGCTCCCTGACTGAGTGTAACAAAGTCCCCTGATCGAGTATATCAAACCCCCCTGGTCGAGTATATTAAAGGCCCTGATCGAGTATAACAAATTCTCATGATCGAGTATACCTAATTCCCCTGGTTCGAGTATAAAAAAAGCCCCTGATTTAGTATAACAAATCCCCCTAATCAAGTATAACAAATGCCCCTCATCGAGTATAACAAAGTCACCTAATCGAATATAACAAAGCCCCCTGATCGAGTATAACAAAGGCCACTGGTCGACCATAACAAAGGGGATTTGTTTTCCTCGACCAGGGGACTTTGTTATACTCGATCAGGGGACTTTGTTATACATGATCACGGGACTTTGTAATATTCGATGAGGGTGGCTTTGTTATACTCAACCAGGGCCTTTGTTATGCTCGATAAGGGGACATTGTTATACTCGATGAGGGGCCTTTGTTATTCTCGATCAGGGGACATTACTATACTCGACCAGGGAACTTTGTTATACACGATATGTTATACTCGATCAGGGGATGTGTTATACTCAATCAGGGGACTGTTATACTCAGCAAGGAGGCTTTGTTATACTCAACCGGGGGCCTTTGTTATACTCGATATCAGAAAGAGCTAAATGATCAGGGACTTTGTTATACTCGATCAGGAAAACTTTGTTTTGCTCTTTCAGGGGACTTTGTTATATAATCGAAACAGTTTTGTTATGCTCGACCAGGGTCTTTGCTATACTCGCCGAAGTCTCCGATCCGGTACTATTATAACCGATCGGCGGCTTATGCCTTTGTTGCGCTGTTTTCAATCAGAGACGCCGCACTCGATCGAACTGTTGAGGACTTTAGCATTATTCCAGGGGTGCCTCGTCGGCAAGAACTGTTATTCAGAGGATATTCCACATCCCAGAGGACTCTCTTATTCTCGATCAGGGGCCTTGGATATACTCGACCAGGGGACTTTTTTATACTCGACCAGGGTCCTTTCTTATGCTCTACCAGTGGCCTTTGTTATACTCGATCAGGGGGCTTTGTTATATTCGATTAGTGGATTTTGTTATACTCGATGAGGGGCATTTGTTATACTCAATCAAGGGCCTTTGCTATACTCGATCACGGGATTTTGTTATGCTAGATCAGGGGACTTTGTTATACGCGATGAGAGGGCTTTGTTATACTCGACGATGGGCCTTTGTTATGCTCGACCAGTGGCCTTTGTTGTATTCGATCAGGGGGCTTTGTTATATTCGACCAGAGGACGCACTGTTATACTCAACAGGGAACTTTGTTAGAAGCTCGATCCGGGGTATGACCCATATTCGAGGGACTTTGTTGACTACTCGATAAAGGACTTTTATTATACTGACCAGGACGTTACATACTTCGATCGAAACACTTTGTTATGCTCGATCGGGCTGCCTGATATTCGATCCGGGGGCTTTCTTATATTCGATCAGGGACCTTTGTTATACTCGATTAGAGGACTTTGTTTTACACGATCAGGGGATATGTTATACTCAATCAGGGGATGTGTTATACTCGATCAGGGGACGTTGTTATAGTCGATGAGGAGGCTTTGTTATACTTAACCGGGGGCCGTTGTTATACTCGATCAGGGACCTTTGCTATACTCGATCACGGGATTTTGTTATACTAGATAAGGGGACTTTTTTATATTTGATCAGGGGGCTTTGTTATACTCGATCAGGGGACTTTGTTATACGCGACCAGGGGACTTTGTTTTACTCGATCAGGGGACTTTTTTATATTCGATCAAATGACTTTGTTATACTCGATCAGGGGCCTTTATTATACTCGATCAAGGACCTTTGTTATACTCGATCAGGGGACTTTGTAATCCTCGATCAGAAGACTTTGTTATTCTCGATCAGGCGACTTTGTTATACTCGACCAGGGGACTTTGTTATACTCGATCAGGGGGCATTGGCTTACTCGATTAGGGGACATTACTATACTCGACCAGGGAACTTTGTTATACACGATCAGGGGATATGTTATACTCGAGGAGGGGGTGTGTTATACTCGATCAGGGTCCTTTGTTATGCTCGACCAGTGGCCTTTCTTGTACTAGATCAGGGGCTTTGTTATATTCGATTAGGGGATTTTGTTATACTCGACCAGGGAACTTTGTTATACTCGATCAGGGGACTTAGTTATACTCGAAAAGGGGACTTTGTTATTCTCGATCAGGGGACTTTGTTATACTCGATTAGGGTACTTTCTTATACTCGATCAAGGGCCTTTGTTATACTCGATCAGGGACTTTGTTATATTCGATCCGGGGGCTTTCTTATATTCGATCAGGGACCTTTGTTATACTCGATTAGAGGACATTGTTTTACACGATCAGGGGATATGTTATACTCACTCAGGGGATGTGTTATACTCGATCAGGGGACGTTGTTATAGTCGATGAGGAGGCTTTGTTATACTCGATCAGGTGCCTTTATTATACTCGATCAAGGACCTTTGTTATACACGATCAGGGGACTTTGTTATACTCGATCAGAGGACTTTGTTATACTCGATCAGGGGGCTTTGTTATACTCGATCAGGGGACATTACTATACTAGACCAGGGAACTTTGTTATACTCGATCAGGGGCCTTTATTATATTTGACCAGGGGATTTTGTTATACTCGATTTGGGGACTTTGTTATACTCGATGAGAGGGTTTTGTTATACTCGATCAGGGACTTTGTTATACTCGACCAGGGTCCTTTGTTATGCTCGACCAGTGGCCTTTGTTATAATGAATGAGGGGGGCTTTGTTATATTCGATTAGGGGACTTTGTTATACTCGATGAGGGGCATTTGTTATTCTCGATCAAGGGCCTTTGCTATACTCGATCAGGGGATTTTGTTATACTAGATGAGGGGACTTTGTTATTCTCAATCAGGAGGCTTAGTTATACTCGACCAGGGTCCTTTGTTATGCTCGATCAGAGGACTTTGTTATACTAGATCTTGGGACTTTGTTATACTCGATCAGGGGCCTTTATTATATTCGACTAGGGGACTTTGTTATACTCGATTAGGGGATTTTGTTATACTCGATGAGGGGGCTTTGATATACCCGATCAGGTGGCTTTGTTATATTCGATTAAGGGACTTTGTTACACTCGAAGAGGGGCATTTGTTATACTCGATCAAGGGCCTTTGCTATACTCGATCAGGGGTTTTGTTATACTAGATCAGGGAACTTTGTTATACTCGATAAGGTGACTTTGTTATACTTGATGAGAGGACTTTGTTTTACTCGATCAGGTGACTTTTTTATATTCGATCAGGGGACTTTATTATACTCGATCAAGGGCCTTTGTTATAATCGATCAGGGGACTTTGTTATACTCGATCAGAGGACTTTGTTATACTTGATCAGAGAACTTTATTATACTCGATGAGGGGTCTTTGTTATACTCGATCAGGGGACATTACTATACTCGACCAGGGAACTTTGTTATACACGATCAGGGGATATGTTATACTCGATCAGGGGATGTGTTATACTCGATGAGGGGTCTTCGTTATACTCGATCAGGGGACTTTGTTATACTCGATTAGGGGGCTTTGTTTTCCTCGATCAGGGGACTTTGTTATACTCCATCAGGGTCTTTGTTATACTCCATTAGGGGCCTTTATTATACTCCATCAGGGTCTTTGTTATACTCCATTAGGGGCCTTTGTTATACTCAAACAGGGGACTTTGTTTTACTCGATCAGGGGACTTTGTTATACTTGATCAGGGGACTTTGTATTATTCGATCACGGGGGCTTTGTTATGCTCGACCAGGGGCTTTTGTTATGCTAGGTAAGGGACTTTGTTATACTCGATCAGGAGGCTTTGTTATACTCAACCGGGGGCCTTTGTTTTTCTCGATGAGGGGCCTTGGTTATACTCGACCAGGGGACTTTGTATATACTCGATCAGGGGAATTTGTTATACTCGACCAGGGGACTTTGTTACATATCTTCTGATCGTGTATATCAAAGTTCCCTGGTCGAGTATAGTAATGTCCCCTGATCGAGTATAACAAATCCCCCTGATCGACTATAACAAAGTCCCCTGGTCGAGTATAACAAAGTCCCCTGATCGTGTATAACAAAGGACCCTCATCGAGCATAACAAAGACCAGTGGTCGAGTATAACAAAACCACCTGATCGAGTATAATAAAGTCCCCTGGTTGAGTAGAACAAAGCCCCCTGATCGAGTATAACAAAGGGCCCCGGTTGAGTATAACAAAGCCTCCTGACTGAATATAACAAAGTCCCCTGATCAAGTATAACACATCCCTTGATCGAGCATAACATATCCCCTGATCGTGTATAACAAAGTTCCCGGGTCGAGTATAGTAATGTCCCCTGATCGAGTATAACAAAGTCCCTTATCGAGCATAGCAAAGGCCCCTGGTCGAGTATAACAAAGCCCCCCTCATCGAATATTACAAAGTCCTGATCCGTATAACAAGATTTCTGTCGGCATAACTAAGGCCTGATACATTATAACTAAGCCCCCTGATCGAAGATATTTATAAAATTCTGATAAGGTGCAAGCAGAAGTCCCTGATCAGTATAACAAAGTCTAAGTATAACAGAGCCTCTGATGGGGCTGCCAACAAGAACCTGATGAGTAAAACAAAGTCCTTGTTCGGAAAACAAAGTCCCCTCATCGAGTATAACAAAGTCCCTTGATCGAGTATAACAAAGGCCCCTGATCGAATATAACAAAGGCCCCCGGTTGAGTATAACAAAGCATCGTGATCGAGTATAACAATGTCCCCTGATCGAGTATAACAAATCCCCCAGATCGAGTATAACATATCCCCTCATCGTGTATAACAAAGTTCCCTGGTCGAGTATAACAAAGTCTCCTGATCAAGTATAACAAAGTCCTCTGATCGAGTATAACAAAGACTATGATGGAGTATAACAAAGTCCCCTGATCGAGGAAAACAAAGCCCCCTCATCGAGTATATCAAAGTCCCCTCATCGAGTATAACAAAGTCACCTAATCGAGTATAACAAAGTCCCCTGGTCGAGCATAACAAAGTCCCCTGGTCGAGTATAACAAAGTCCCCTGATCGAGTATAACAAAGTCCTCAGATCGAGTATAACAAAGTCCCCTGATCTAGTATAACAAAATCCCCTGATCGAGTATAGCAAAGGCTCTTGATCGAGTATAACAAATGCCCTTTTCGAGTATAACAAAGTCCCCTAATCGAATATAACAAAGCCCCCAGATCGGGTATATCAAAGCCCCCTCATCGAGTATAACAAAATCCCCTAATCGAGTATAACAAAGCCCCCTGGTCGAAAATAATACAGGCCCCTGATCGAGTATAACAAAGTCCCCTGATCTAGTATAACAAAGTCCTCTGATCGAGCATAACAAAGGACTCTGGTCGAGTATAACAAAGACCCCTGATCGAGTAAAACAAAGTCCCCTCATCTAGTATAACAAAATCCCCTGATCGAGTATAGCAAAGGCCCTTGATCGAGAATAACAAATGCCCCTCATCACGTATATCAAAGTCCCCTAATCGAATATAACAAAGCCCTCCTGATCGATTATAACAAAGGCCACTGGTCGAGCATAACAAAGAACCCTGGTCGAGTATAACAAAGTCCCCTGATCGAGTATAACAAAGCCCTCACATCAAGTATAACAAGGTCCCAAATCGAGTATAACAAAGTCCCCTGGTCGAATATAACAAAGTCACCTAATCTAATATAACAAAGCCCTCCTGATCGATTATAACAAAGGCCACTGATCGAGCATAACAAAGTCCCCTGATCTTGTATAACAAAGGCCCCTGATCGAGTATAACAAAGCCCCCCGTTGAGTATAACAAAGCCTCTTGATCGAGTATAATAAAGTCCCTGATCTAGTTACCACATCCCCTGATCGAGTATAACAACCCCCCTGATTTAGTATAACAAAGTCCCCTGGTGGAGTATAACAAAGTCCCCTGATCGAGTATAACAAAGTCCTCTGATCGAGTATAACAAAGTCCCCTGATCGTGTATAACAAAGGCCCCTCGTCGAGTATAACAAAGTCCCATGGTCGAGTATAACAAAGTCACCTTATCGAGTATAACAAAGCCTCCTGATCGAGTATAACAAAGTCCCCTGATCGAGTATAACACATCCTGATCGAGTAAACATATCCTGATCGTGTATAAAGTTCCTGGTCAGTATAACAAAGGCCCCTGATGGAGTATAACAAAGACCCTGATGAGTATAACAAAGTCGCTTGATCGAGGAAAACAAAGCCCCCTCAACGAGTATAACAAAGTCCACTGATCGAGTATAACAAAGTCCCTTGATCGAGTATAACAAAGGCCCCTGATCGAATATAACAAAGGCCCCCGGTTGAGTATAACAAAGTCCCTTGATCGAGTATAACAAAGTCCTCAGATCGAATATAACAAAGTCCCCTGGTCGAGTATAACAATGTCCTCAGATCGAGTATAACAAAGCCCCCTGGTCGAGTATAACAAAATCCCCTGATCGAGTATAACAAAGTCCCCTGGTCGAATATATCAAAGTCCCCTGATCGAGTATAACAAAGTCCTCAGATCGAATATAACAAAGTCCCCTGGTCGAGTATAACAAAGTCCCCTGGTCGAGTATAACAAAGTCCCCTGATCGAGTATAACAAAGGCCCTTGATTGAGTTTAATAACGGCCCCTGATCGAGTATAACAAAGCCCCATCAACGAGTATAACAAATTCCCCTGATCGAGAATAACAAAGTTCCCTGCTGGAGTATAACAAAGACCCTGAACGAGTATAACAAAGTCCTCAGATCGCGTATAACAAAGTCCCCTGGTCGAGTATAACAAAGTCCCCTGATCGAGTATAACAAAGTCCTCAGATCGAGTATAACAAAGTCCCCTGGTCGAGTATAACAAAGTCCCCTGGTCGAGTATAATAAAGTCACCTGATCGAGTATAACAAAGGCCCTTGATTGATTATAATAAAGGCCCCTCATCGAGTATAACAAAGTCGCCTGTACGAGTATAACAAAGTCTCCTGATCGAGTATAACAAAGGGCCTTGATTGAGTATAATAAAGACCCCTGATCGAGTATATCAAAGTCCCCTGATCGAGTATAACAAAGTCCCATGGTCGAGTATAACAAAGTCACCTCATCGAGTATAACGAACGCCCATGATCGAGTATAACAAACGTCCCCGGTTGAGTATAACACACCCCCTAATCGAGTATAACGTATCCCCTGATCAAGTATAACAAAGACCCCTCATCGAGTATAACAAAGTCCCCTGATCAAGTATGACAAAGTCCTCTGATCGAGTATAACAAAGTCCCCTGAACGAGGAAAACAAAGCCCCCTGATCGAGTATGACAAAGTCCCCTCATCGAGTATAACAAAGTCGCCTAATCGAGTATAACAAAGTCCCCTGATCTAGTATAACAAAATCCCCTGATCGAGTATAGCAAAGGCCCTTGATCGAGTATAACAAAGTCCCCTGATCTAGTATAACAAATTCCTCTGATCGAGCATAACAAAGGACCCTGGTCGAGTATAATAAAGCCCCCTGATCGAGTATAACAAAGTCCCCTCATCTAGTATAACAAAATCCCCTGATCGAGCATAACAAAGACCAGTGGTCGAGTATAACAAACCACCTTTGTTAAACACGTTCATGGGATATGTTTTACTCGATCAGGGGCCTTTTTTATGCTCGATCAGAGGACTTTGTTATACTCGATCAGGGGACTTTGTTATACTCGACCAGAGGACTTTGTTTTACTCGATCAGGGGACTTTTTTTTATTCGATCAAAGGACTTTGTTATACTCCATCAGGGGCCTTTATTATATTCGATCAAGGACCTTTTTTATACTCGATCAGGGGACTTTGTAATCCTCGATCAGAAGACTTTGTTATACTCTATCAGGGGACTTTGTTATACTCGACCAGGGGACTTTGTTATACTCGATCAGGAGGCATTGTCTTACTCGATTAGGGGACATTACTATACTCGACCAGGGGACTTTGTTATACACGATTAGGGGATATGTTATACTCGATCAGGGGATGTGTTATACTCGATTAGGGTCCTTTGTTATGCTCGAACCAGTGGCCTTTGTTGTACTAGATCAGGGGCTTTGTTATATTCGATTAGGTGATTTTGTTATACTCGACCAGGGAACTTTGTTATACTCTAACAGGGGACTTTGTTATACTCGACCAGGGGACTTTGTTATACTCGATCAGGAGGCATTGTCTTACTCGATCAGGGGACATTACTATACTCGACCAGGGGACTTTGTTATACACGATTAGGGGATATGTTATACTCGATCAGGGGATGTGTTATACTCGATTAGGGTCCTTTGTTATGCTCGAACCAGTGGCCTTTGTTGTACTAGATCAGGGGCTTTGTTATATTCGATTAGGTGATTTTGTTATACTCGACCAGGGAACTTTGTTATACTCGATCAGGGTTGTTGTTGTTGTATAGATTGTCGGACCGTAGTCCGACACGGGCCTTTGCCTATAGGCGGCCCGTTTGGTGGTTCCGGCTGGAGCTCCAGGAGCAGCCAGACCGGATTGGGATTGGAGGTGGTCCCACCTGCAGATTGGAGGGATACTGCAGGTTGCAAGTGTGAGCGGACCCCCGATCAGTGGACGCTTACCACCAGCCCCCACTCTTGGACGTGGTCAGCTTCGGAGTGGCGCGCCCCCCGAACTGGGGTCCGCACTTGCTGGGAGAGGATGCTTTCTAAGCTATCTGGGTGGTGGGTATCGTGTGATGACCCGGAGTAGGTGGTGAATGTGGTCTGTATGGGCCTTTCGGGTTAGAGTGGCCGCTGGTGTTGTGTGTGTTTCTTGGGAGATTTGAGTTCTGTTTCGGAGGCTTTGTGTGACCTCGCAATCGAGGAGATAGTGTTCAAGTGGGTTGGCTGCTGGCTCCTGACAGTAGGTGCATTCCGTGACGTCATTTCCGATCATCTGCCAGGAGCACTTGTACCCTAGTCGTAGTCGGTGAAGGCTGACTTGGGTTTGTCTTGGAGTTTTCTTGTCGGCGAAAGGTGGTTCCCCTTTTGTGGCCGCCAGGTACCATTTGGCTGATTGGGAACCAGCGTTGAGTGCATGAAGGAAGCTCTTTTTGATGTGGAGCTTGGTAGTCTTTCTGAGGTGATTCTTGATCTGTTGCACACTTGCTGGAACTTGGATGTGTACGCTACTAGAGCGTGTAGCTGCCTTGGCTGCTTCGTCTGCCACGTCGTTTCCTCCGATCCCTACATGACTGGGAATCCAGTGTAAGACGACTGGTCGGTTTTGGCTTTGGAATTCCTGTAGCTGTGCGAGGATCGAGGTGATGATGTGGACGTTGTCTCTTGGTTGACTGTGTTGCAGCGCCTGCATGGCCGATTTCGAGTCCGTGTGAATTATGACGGACTTGTTGTGTTGTGTTGCAGCGTGTTGTAGGGCCTTTGAGATTGCTACCAGTTCTGTTTGTAGGGTGGAGCAGTCGTTGGAAAGTCTCCATTGGAGGGTCTGACCTTGGGTGTAGAAGGCCGCTCCGGATCTGTGATGTTTTGGGTCCACCGAGCCGTCTGTGAAGTATGATGCTGCATCAGCCGGTGTCTCGGTGGCTATGGCTTGGAGAGTTATTTTTTTGAGGTCCTCCTTCTGGAGGTTGGCTTTACTATCGCCGAGGTCGGTGAATTTGAGTGTGGCTGGTGGAGGGCTCCATGGTGGAGGAACAGTGTAACCATTGTCTCGTGTGTCTTGGTTGTTCTTGACGAGTGTTTCTGCTTGCAGGTGTCGGATGACCTCGCTTGCCTCGTGCGACCAGGTGGCCCCTCGCACTCTGTGGTCGAGGTGGAGGGAGGCGCTGATTCGAATCTTGGCAACTGTGGGCTTGTCTGCTCTACAGATTTTGGCGAGGAGACCGGCTGTCACCTGCTTGACTCGTACTGCCAGGGGTGGTAGTTCGGTTTCCATTTGCAGATTGCAGATTCTGGTCCACATGGGTGCTCCGAGCATGGTCCTGAGAGCATTGTTTTGAATGACTTCTAGCTTAGCTATTTGGTCTTCTCTCAGTCCAATGAGTGCTGGAGCACTGTAATCTACCAGCGATCTGATGGCGGCTGTGTAGTAGGCTTTGAGCACATGAAGGTTTGCTCCTGCGGATTTGCTGGTGAGCGACCTCATTATATTGTGTCTGCTCTTCGTCCTGTGCCTGAGATACTCGAGTTGCGGCTTGAAGGTGAGTTTCTGGTCAAACCAGATTCCAAGACACTGGTGGGCGTTGGTCCAGACTACCGGCGTGTTTTGTATGGAGAGCATCTTGTCTGGTGTGTCTGTGCAGATGGCCATCGCTTTCGACTTGGCTGGATTTATCTTGAGTCCAAGTCTGTTGCACTCCTCTTCTATAAGTTGGAGTGCGTGTTGCGTGTTGGCTAGTCTGTTCGATCCTCTTACTATAAGCTGTAAGTCGTCTGCATAGCATAGGAGCTTGGCTGTTTGTCTGAAGGGAAGTTTGACTAGATTTTCCATCAGGACGTTGAACAGCATTGGACTGAGGATGCCTCCTTGTGGGGTTCCGTTTTCATGGACCCTGTAGCTTGAGGTTGCTCCCTGAAAGCGTACTCGTGCTTCTCTCTGTGTGAGGTAGTTCTGGATCCACCCCAGCAACCTTCCTTTGACGCCTTTTTTAGCGAGCGTAGTTGTAATGGCCAAAGGATTTGCTAGTTCGAAGGCTTTCTCCAGGTCGAGGAAGACCACCAGAGCTGGTTTGTTGTCCACTGTGCTGAGTATCTCGGCGATGTTGTTGCCTGTGCCGGTGTTCTCGGTGTAAGCAAAGATGTGAGGGTGTGGGCTGCCTACTTTCCACTTGAGTCGGTTGAGAGCCATTCTTTCTCCCGTCTTCGCTATGCAGCTGAGAAGGGAGATGGGCCTCGGCTTGTCTGGTTCTCTGGGCTTCGGAATGGGCTGTATATCTGCCTTCTTCCATTCCGGTGGGAGTCTTTGTGCTGTCCACGAAGCATTGATGGCTTGCAGCAGAGCCTCGTGTCCGGCTGTACCGGCCTGAGAAAGCATGGAGTAGGTTATCCTGTCGGCCCCTGGAGCTGTATCCTTGCTTCGTTTTAGCGACTTCTGGAGTTCTTGCTGGTTGAATGGTCTGTCAGTGTCATCTTCACTGTTGCAGGCCTCTTCGATCATCTGGAGTCTGACCTGTCGCAGACGCCGTTGTGTCTCCTCCGCCTGTCTCGGGAGGTTCTTCGTTGCTGCTCGGTCAGAGAACAGTTTTGCAAGTCTCTCGGCTTCCTCTTCTGGGTTGGGATGAGTTGGTGGTGGTGGTGTTGCCTTCCCAGATGCCCTTCGGATCTGGGCCCACATCTTGCCAAGGGAGGTGTGCTCGTTCAGTTCGGAGCACCACTTGAGCCAGCTTACGTTTTTAATTTCTTCCTTCTCTTCCCTGGTATCCTTAACTATGACTTGCAGGAGATGTCTGTTTGTTGCCGTGGGATGTCTCCTGTAGTTTCTTCGGGCCATGTTCACTCTGTGGTTGAGTTCTTTCACCCTGGGACAGTAGTACCAGTAATCGTTGTACTGTCTTGATGTGGGTTTTGTTTTTGGGATAGCCTCTTCTGCCGCTAGGTGAAACGCCTCGACCAATTGGTGGTGGAGGGTTGTCTCATCCGCGGGTGCTGCGCCGGCCGGCTGTGATTTTTCGCGCCACTTAGCCAGGTGTTTCTTGAAGAGTCCCCAGTCTGCCTTTTGAGTGTTGTATCTCCATCTCGGGGGGGGTGGAGTGGGGAGTTTGTTCACCTTCAGCGTTGTTAGGGTGGCGAAGTGGTCACTGGTCAGCGTGGGGTGTATCTGCCAGGAGGCCGAAGGCTGTAGTGCACTGGAGACGAAGGTTAGATCTAGCCTTCCTCCCCTAGTGTGGGTGGGCTCTCCGGTGTTCAGGAGGCAGATCTCGGGTGTATCTTGAAAGGTGGTGTATAGGTGTAGGCCGTCTTCATTTGTGGGGCTTGCCGAGCTTAGGAAGGGATGATGTGCGTTGAAATCCCCTCCTATGAGTGTGGCGTGGTCAGCGGCCGAAGCAAATAATTGAGTAACCTCCAGTGAGCCCCTTGGGTTCTTGTAGATGTTGTGAACAGTTAATTCCCGTTCTTGGAGGGTTACTTTGACGGCCTGTGTCTCGATGTTTTCCCCACATGGAAATTGCTGCGTGACATCGGCGGAGGGTATGCTTGACTTGACCAAGATCATACATCCTCTTGTTGACGCCTGCGTGAAATGCCTCCTGTATGTCTTGTAACCGCTGAATTTGAAACAGTGGTGTTCTTGTAGAAGTGTTTCTTGTAGGAGTATGATGTCAAGCTTGTCCTTGGCTGCTGCTTCTTGTAGGAGGTGTTTCTTGTTTTTGATGCCCTGAGCATTCCATGTAAGGATGTTCAGGGTGCTGACGTTTTCCACCACTGTTTCATCGGGGACTTCTGGTGGTTCTCGATGGAGATGTCCAAGCTCGATTCCAACTGGATCAGGTCCATGTCTTCGTGTTCTGTGGTTTTTGCCTTCTGGGCCGTGGTTCGGTTCAGGGGAGTTGAAACGTCCAGTTTCTTTCTGGGAGCTGTCGGTATCTTGGGAGCTGTTGGTATCTTGGGTTCTCTGGTGGCCTTCTTCGGTGTAGAGTGTACCTCGGCTGTTACTCGTGTGCGGACCGGCGTGGCTTCCTCCACTGAGGTGGCTGGAGCTGTGGCGACTTGCCCGAGGACGCTCCCCATGAGTATTTGGAGCTGTGTGGGTTGGATCTTGTGGCCCAGTAGTCCGGCTAGGCCCTCCGCGAAGGTTGTCAGTACCTTGGCTAGGTCTGATAAGTGTATCATTCCTTCTGGTGCCTTGGTGTGTGCTTCTTTTGTCTTTCTCGTGGTTGTCGTTGTCTGCTGCTTGGGTGGCTGAGGTGTGGCTGTAGTGAGGCCAGGAAACTGGGCTGCACTTTGGGTGTTGACTGGCTGAGGAGGTTGTCTCTGTTGTTTGGGCCTTTGGGTTCCCCACACGAAGGTACTTGGTGGGGCTGGTGTGTAGGCGGTGGGGGCCGGTCTTGCTGCTGGTCGGTTTGCCTGGACCCTCTTTGTTCTCTCGGAGCATCCAGGATTCCAGGCGTGGTGTTTGCCCCCGCAGTTGGCACACTTGGGGGCAATTTTTTCCCCATTTTTCAGCTTGGTGAGGCAGGAGTGTGTGCCGTGCTTCTGTGCGCAGACTGCGCAGATTTCCTTGTACGTGCACCTTGTCTGATGGTGCCCGTATTTCTGGCATCTGAAGCACCGCAGGGGCTCTGGGACGAAGGGCCTCACTTCGTAGATCCCCCAGGTTTTGAGGTCTATGGTGCTGGGGGGTGAGCCGTAGTGCGTTATGAGCACTTGTTTCGTGGTGGCCGTCTTGTCGGACAGGGGAGAGCATCTCTCGGCTTTTAGGATCTTCGGGTGGTTCTCCAGGGGTTCGAGAGGTAGTTCCTTTGGGTACCGGAGGACTACCGACTTCATCAGTTTCTGGGCGGGGTCTAGCTTGGTTGAAGTAATGGTGGTGGTGCTTTGCAGGTAAGTGTCGAGGGTGGTGGCGGAGTTCTTGTCTTTGGGGTGAACGATCATCTCCCCCTTTAGGTTGGGCCGCACTGAGAACTTGGCCAGAGGATTTAGCTTTTCCATCTCTGTGACGGCGGCATATGTTGTTTTTGCGTCCGTTTTCGCGATCCGGAATTTTGGCAGTGTCGTTGGAGGTGAGCTGGTGGTGGTGATGGGTGCCTTTGGGGCTGCTTGACGGCATTCGTTTCCCGAAAAAGCACGTCGGCGTTTCTTGTTTTCTACCATCGTCCAGTTGTCCTCAGTAGCGGTAGCAGTGGTGGTGGTGGTGGAGGTGGTGGTGGTGGTGGAGTTGTTGGAGGTGGTGGCAGTGTTCCTAGTTTTCAGGGCTTCATTGAAGGCGCGTAACTGGTCTGCTTTCTCTGTGCGAAGCCTGTCGTGGTTCGGGTCGTCAGGTTGGCGGTTCAGGCGGGGATCGCGGTTAGGAGGGCAAAGGAATTACAGCACTCCCCACTAGCTGGTGGTCGTAGAGTGGTTCCTGAGCTTCTCTCACGGAGCCCCGATTGGGGAAGCCTACTTCCTAGTGTATGTGACTGCTCACTTATAGACGTGAGCTAAGTGTGCCTATTTGGGAAGGATAAGGATTGCTACCCTCTTTCCAGGTGGACCCGCACGATCACGGTTTTCCTGGAAAGACTCGGCTGGGGAGGGTTTTGCTCCGACCCCCTTTCGTGTTCACAATCTCCTGGGAGGGAGGTGAACAGTTACAGGGGGGACCGCAGGACGAATACACTTTTGAGGGTGCAGGTCCCTAGGCCAGAGCGAAAAAGGACAAATAGTAGTAGAAGGAAAAGGGCTCAAACCACGCCGGGAATATCGCGCTACAACTGCTCTCCAGCTGGAGTGTGGGTCACTCACACCACCAGTGGGGAGGGCAAGCTAATGCTCGATAAACCAAGAACGCTCGTGAGTTGTTGTGGGCGATGACAGTCGTGGGTGGTCCGGTCCGGGAAGATGGCCCACAATGGCACGAGGGAGAGGGCGGTCTTCAAAGTTCCGGGTCCAGCAGGAGGTCTTGTTGAGAGGTCTTCTTGGTTCAGGAGCGACTTTGTTATACTCGAAAAGGGGACTTTGTTATTCTCGATAAGGGGACTTTGTTATACTCGATTAGGGGACTTTGTTATACTCGATCAAGGGCCTTTGTTATACTCGATCCGGGACTTTGTTATATTCGATCCGGGGGCTTTCTTATATTCGATCAGGGACCTTTGTTATACTCGATTAGAGGACATTGTTTTACACGATCAGGGGATATGTTATACTCAATCAGGGGATTTTTTTATACTAGATAAGGGGACATTTTTATATTCGATCAGGGGACTTTGTTATACTCGATCAGGTGCCTTTATTATACTCGATCACGGACCTTTGTTATACACGATCAGGGGACTTTGTTATACTCGATCAGAGGACTTTGTTATACTCGATCAGGGGGCTTTGTTATACTCGATCAGGGGACATTACTATACTAGACCAGGGAACTTTGTTATACACGATCATGTAATATGTTATACTCGATCAGGGGATGTGTTATACTCGATCAGGGGACTTTGTTATACTCGATCAAGAGGCTTTGTTATACTCAACCGGGGGCCTTTGTTATACTCGATCAGGAACCTTTGTTATACTCGATCAAGGGACTTTGTTGTACTCGACCATGGGACTTGTTATACTAGATCAGGGGACTTTGCTATACTCGATCAGGGGCCTTTATTATATTTGACCAGGGGATTTTGTTATACTCGATTTGGGGACTTTGTTATACTCGATGAGAGGGTTTTGTTAGACTCGATCAGGGACTTTGTTATACTCGACCAGGGTCCTTTGTTATGCTCGACCAGTGGCCTTTGTTATAATGGATGAGGGGGCTTTGTTATATTCGATTAGGGGACTTTGTTATACGCGATGAGGGGCATTTGTTATTCTCGATCAAGGGCCTTTGCTATACTCGATCAGGGGATTTTGTTATACTAGATGAGGGGACTTTGTTATTCTCAATCAGGGGGCTTAGTTATACTCGACCAGGGTCCTTTGTTATGCTCGATCAGAGGACTTTGTTATACTAGATCCTGGGACTTTGTTATACTCGATCAGGGGCCTTTATTATATTCGACCAGGGGACTTTGTTATACTCGATTAGGGGATTTTGTTATACTCGATGAGGGGGCTTTGATATACCCGATCAGGTGGCTTTGTTATATTCGATTAGGGGACTTTGTTATACTCGAAGAGGGGCATTTGTTATACTCGATCAAGGGCCTTTGCTATACTCGATCAGGGGTTTTGTTATAATAGAGCAGGGAACTTTGTTATACTCGATAAGGTGACTTTGTTATACTTGATGAGAGGACTTTGTTTTACTCGATCAGGTGACTTCTTATATTCGATCAGGGGACTTTATTATACTCGATCAAGGGCCTTTGTTATACTCGATCAGGGGACTTTGTTATACTCGATGAGGGGTCTTCGTTATACTCGATCAGGGGACATTACTATACTCGACCAGGGAACTTTGTTATACAGGATCAGGGGATTTGTTATACTCGATCAGGGGATGTGTTATACTCGATGAGGGGTCTTTGTTATACTCGATCAGGGGACTTTGTTATACTCAATCAGGGGGCTTTTTTTCCTCGATCAGGAGACTTTGTTATACTCCATCAGGGTCTTTGTTATACTCCATTAGGGGCCTTTGTTATACTCCATCAGGGTCTTTGTTATACTCCATTAGGGGCCTTTGTTATACTCAAACAGGGGACTTTGTTTTACTCGATCAGGGGACTTTGTTATACTTGATCAGGGGACTTTGTATTATTCGATCACGGGGGCTTTGTTATGCTCGACCAGGTGCTTTTGTTATGCTAGATAAGGGGACTTTGTTATACTCGATCAGGAGGCTTTGTTATACTCAAACGGGGGCCTTTGTTTTTCTCGATGAGGGGCCTTGGTTATACTCGACCAGGGGACTTTGTTATACTCGATCAGGGGAATTTGTTATACTCGACCAGGGGACTTTGTTACATATCTTCTAATCGTGTATATCAAAGTTCCCTAGTCGAGTATAGTAATGTCCCCTGATCGAGTAAAACAAATCTCCCTGATCGACTATAACAAAGTCCCCTGGTCGAGTATAACAAAGTCCCCTGATCGAGTATAACAAAGGACCTTCATCGAGTATAACAAAGTCCCCTGATCGAGCATAACAAAGACCAGTGGTCGAGTATAACAAAGCCACCTGATCGAGTATAATAAAGTCCCCTGGTTGAGTAAAACAAAGCCCCCGGATTGAGTATAACAAAGTCCCCTGATCGAGTATAACAAATTCCCCTGATCGAGTATAACAAAGGCCCCCGGTTGAGTATAACAAAGCCTCCTGACTGAGTATAACAAAGTCCCCTGATCAATCTCTTCTGTCCCTTAAATCAGTAGCATATCCTTGTCGTGTATAACAAAGTTCCCAGGTCGAGTAGTAATGTCTGATCAACAACAAATCATATCGAGCATAATCAAAGGACCCCTGGTCGAAAATGTAACAAAGCCCTCCGCATCGAATATTGCAAAAAAAAAATCCTAATCAATATAACAGAATCTAATCAACAAAGCCCGTGATCAGAGTAGCAAAGTTTCATAAAGCATAACAAAGGCCCCTGGTCGAGTATAACAAAGCACCCCTGATCGAATATTACAAATTCCCCTGATCAAGTATAACAAAGTCCCCTGATCGAGTATAACAAAGTCCCCTGTTCGAGTATAACAAAGGCCTCTGATGGAGCATAACAAAGACCCTGATGGAGTAAAACAAAGTCCCTTGTTCGAGGAAAACAAAGTCCCCTAAACGAATATAACAAAGTCCCCTGATCGAGTATAACACAGTCCCTTGATCGAGTATAACAAAGGCCCCTGATCGAATATAACAAAGGCCCCCGGTTGAGTATAACAAAGCATCGTGATCGAGTATAACAAAGTCCCCTGATCGAGTATAACAAATCCCCCAGATCGAGTATAACATATCCCCTCATCGTGTATAACAAAGTTCCCTGGTCGAGTATAACAAAGTCCCCTGATCGAGTATAACAAAGTCCTCAGATCGAGTATAACAAAGTCCCCTGGTCGAGTATAACAAAGTCCTCAGATCGAGTATAACAAAGTCCCCTGGTCGAGTATAACAAAGTCCCCTGATCGAGTATAACAAAGTCCCCTGGTCGAGTATAACAAAGTCCCCTGATCGAGTATAACAAAGGCCCTTGATTGAGTATAATACAGGCCCCTAATCGAGTATAACAAAGTCCCCTGATCGAGTATAACAAAGTCCCATGGTCGAGTATAACAAAGTCACATGATCGAGTATAACAAAGGCACATGATCGAGTATAACAAACGCCCCCGGTTGAGTATAACACATCCCCTGATCGAGTATATCATATCCCCTGATCGTGTATAACAAAGTTCCCTGGTCGAGTTTAGTAATGTGCCCTGAACGAGTATAACAAAGGCCCCTCATCGAGTATAACAAAGTCCCCTGATCAAGTATAACAAAGTCCTCTCATCGAGTATAACAATGTCCCCTGATCGAGTATAACAAAGACCATGATGGAGTATAACAAAGTCCCCTGATCGAGGAAAACAAAGACCCCTGCTCGAGTATATCAAAGTCCCCTCATCGAGTATAAGAAAGTCACCTAAACGAGTATAACAAAGTCCCCTGGTCGATCATAACAAAGTCCTCAGATCGAGTATAACAAAGTCCCCTGGTCGAGTATACAAAGTCCCCTGATCGAGTATAACAAAGTCCTCAGATCGAGTATAACAAAGTCCCCTGATCTAGTATAACAATATCCCCTGATCGCGTATAGCAAAGGCTCTTGATTAGGTTAGGTTAGGTTAGGTTAGGTTGTCAACAAAAAGTTCCATATGGCGGCCAGTCGGCCGCGGCCAGATCTCGGCGGCCAGTTGTCCTAGACCCATCAGGGGATATGTTATACTCGATCAGGGGATGTGTTATACTCGATTAGGGGCCTTTGTTATACTCGATAAGGGGAATTTGTTATACTCGATCAGGGGACTTTGTTATACTCGATCAGGGGGCTTTGTTATACTCAACCAGGGGTCTTTGTTATACTCGATCAGGTGGTTTTGTTATACTCGACCACTAGTCTTTGTTATGCTCGATCAGGTGACTTTTTTATACTCGATGAGGGTCCTTTGTTATACTCGATCAGGGGACTTTGTTATACTCGACCAGGGGACTTTGTTATACTCGATCAGGGGGCTTTGTTATACTCGATCAGGGGACATTACTATACTCGACC
>NW_024728701.1:0-7499 GCF_018991925.1 Homarus americanus | reverse complement strand
GAGTGTAAAAAAGTCCCCTGATCGAGTATAACAAAGTACCCTGATCGAGTATAACAAAGTCCCCTGCTAGAGTATAACAAAGCCCCCTCATCGAGAATAGCAAATTCCCCTGATCGGGTATATTAAATTCCCTGATCGAGTATAACAAAGTCCACTCATCGAGTATGACAAAGTCCCCTGATTGAGAACAAGAAAGTCTCCTGATCGCGTATAACAAAGTCCCCTGATAGAGTATAAAAAAAGCCCCCTGATCGAGTATAACAAAGTCCCCTTATCGAGTATAACAAAGTCCACTGATCGAGTATAACAAAGACCCCTGATCAAGTATAACAAAGTCCCGTCATCGAGTATAACAAAGCCGCCTCATCGAGTATAACAAAAGCCCTGATCAAGTATAACAAAGTCCCCTGATCGAGTATAACAAAGTCCCCTTATCGAGTATAACAAAGTCTTATGATCGAGTATAACAAAGTCCCCTGATCGAGTAAAACAAAGTCCACTGATCGGGTATAACAAAGTCCCCTGATCGAGTATAACTAAGTCCCCTAATCGAGTATAACAAAGCCCCTTGATCGAGTAAAACAAAGTCATCTAATCGGGTATAACAAAGTCCCCTGATCGACTATAACAAAGTCCCCTAATCGAATATAACAAAGTCCCCTGATAGAGTATAACAAAGCCCCCTCATCGTGTATAACAAAGTCACCTGACCGAGTATAACAAAGCCCCCTGAACGAGTATAACAAAGATCCCTGATCGAGTATAACAAAGTCCCCTGAAAAAGTATAGCAAAGTCCCCTGAACGAGTATAACAAAGTCCCCTGATCGAGTATATTAAAGTCCCCTTATCGAGCATAACAAAGTCCCCTGATAGAGTATAACAAAGTCCCCTCATCGAGCATAACAAAGTCACCTGACCGAGTATAACAAAGCCCCCTGAACGAGTATAACAAAGATCCCTAATCGAGTATAACAAAGTCCCCTGATAGAGTATAACAAAGCCCCCTCATCGAGAATAACAAACTCACCTGACCGAGTATAACAAAGCCCCCTCAACGAGTATAACAAAGGCCCCTAATCGAGTATAACAAAGTCCCGTGATCGAGTACAACAAAGGCCCCTGATCGAGTATAACAAAGGCCCCTTATCGAGTATAACAAATTCCCCTAATCGAGTATAACAAAGTCCCCTGATCAAGTATAACAAATTCCCCTAATCGAGAATAACAAAGTCCCCTCATCGAGTATAACAAAGGCCCTTTATCGAGTATAACAAAGCCCCATGATCGAGTATAGCAAAGTCCCCTGGTCGAGTATATTAAAGTCAACCTGATCGAGTATAACAAATTCCACTGATCGAGTATAAAAAGTCCCCTCATCGAGTATAAGAAAGTCTCCTCATCGAGTATAACAAAGTCCCCTGAACGAGTATAACAAAGTCACCTGAACGAGTATAACAAAGCCCCCTGAACGAGTATAACAAAGTTCCCTGATCGAGTATAACAAAGTCCCCTGATAGAGTATAACAAAGTTCCCTGATCGAGTAAGGCAAAGTCCACTAATCTAGTATAAAAAAGTCCCCTGATCAAGTATAACAAAGCCCCCTCATCGAGTATAACAAAGCCCCTGATCGAGTATAACAAAGGGCCCTGATCAAGTATAACAAAGTCCCCTAATCGAGTATAACAAAGTCCCCTAATCGAGTATAACAAAGGCCCCTTATCGAGTATAACAAAGGCCCCTGATCGAGTACAACAAAGTACCCCTCATCGAGTACAACAAAAGCCCCTGGTCGAGTATAAGAAAGTCCCCTGATCGAGTATAACAAAGTTCGCTGATCGAGTATAACAAAGCCCCTTGATCGAGCATAACAATGTCCCCTAATCGAGTATAACAAAGTCCCCTAATCAGGTATAACAAAGCCCCTCATCGAGTATAACAAAGTCCCCTTATCGAGTATAACAAAGTCCCCTGATCGAGTATAACAATGGCCCCTTATCGAGTATAACAAAGGCCCCTGATCGAGTACAACAAAGCCCCCTAATCGAGTACAACAAAGACCCCTGACCAAGTATAACAAAGTCCCCTGATCGAGTATAACAAAGGCTCCTCATCGAATATAACAAAGGCCCCTAATCGAGTTAACAAAGTCCCCTGATCGAGTATAACAAAGTTCCCGATCGAGTATAACAAGGCCACTGATCGAGTATAACAAAGTCCCCAGATTGAGTATAGCAAAGTCCCCTGATCGAGTATAACAAAGGCCCCTGATCGAGTATAACAAAGGCCCGTCATCGAGTATAGCAAAGTCCCCTGATCGAGTATATTAAAGTCCCCTGATCGAGTATAACAAAGTCCACTGATCTACCCTGATCAAGTACAACAAATTCCCCTGAACGAGTATAACAAAGGCCGCTCATCAATATAGCAAAGTCCCCTGATCGATTATAACAAAGTCCCCTGATCGAGTATAACAAAGTTCCCTAATCGAGTATAACAACGTCCCCTGATCGAGTATAACAAAGTCCTCTCATCGAGTATAACAAATTCCCCTGATCGAGTATGACAAAAGTCCCTTATCGAGTATAACAAAAGTCCCTTATCGAGTATAACAAAGGCCCCTCATCGAGTACAACAAAGGCCCCTCATCAAGTATAACAAAGCCCCCTAATCGAATATAACAAAGTCCCCTGATCGAGCAAACAAAGTCACCTGATCGAGTATAACAAAGTCCCCAGATCAAGTATAACAAAGTCCACTGATCGAGTATAACAAAGTCCCCTCATCGGGTATAACAAAGGCCCCTCATCGAGAAAAGCAAATTCCCCTGATCGAGTATAACAAAGTCCACTCATCCAGTATAACAAAGTCCCCTGATTGAGAATAAGAAAGTCTCCTGATAGCATATAACAAAGTCCCCTTACGAGTATAACAAAGTCCATTGATCTAGTATAAAAAAGTCCCCTGATCAAGTATAACAAAGCCCCCTCATCGAGTATAATAAAGCCCCCTGATCGAGTATAACAAAGTTCCCGATCGAGTATAACAAAGGCCACTGATCGAGTATAACAAAGTCCCCAGATTGAGTATAGCAAAGTCCCCTGATCGAGTATAACAAAGGCCCCTGATCGAGTATACCAAAGGCCCGTCATCGAGTATATAGCAAAGTCCCCATCGAGTATATTAAAGTCCCCCGATCGAGTATAACAGTCCACTGGATCTACCCTGATCACACAACAAATTCTGAACGAGAGTACAGCGGCTGCTCATCAATATAGCAAAGTCCCCTGATCGATTATAACAAAGTCCCCTCGATCGAGTATAAAGTTCCTTTAATCGAGTATAACAACGTCCCCTGATCGAGTATAACAAAGTCCCTCATCGAGTATAACAACCCCTGATCGAGTATGACAAAAGTCCCTTATCGAGTATAACAAAAGTCCCTTATCGAGTATAACAAAGGCCCCTCATCGAGTACAACAAAGGCCCATGATCAAGTATAACAAAGCCCCCTAATCGAGTATAACAAAGTCCCATGATCGAGTATAACAAAGTCATCTGATCGAGTATAACAAAGTCCCCAAATCGAGTATAACAAACTCCACTGGTCGAGTATAATAAAGTCCACTGATCGAGAATAACAACGCCCCCTCATCGAAAATAACAAATTTCCCTGATCGAGAAAAGCAAATTCCCCTGATCGAGTATAACAAAGTCCACTCATCCAGTATAAAAAAGTCCCCTGATTGAGAATAAGAAAGTCTCCTGATAGCATATAAAAAAGTCCCCTTACGAGTATAACAAAGTCCATTGATCTAGTATAAAAAAGTCCCCTGATCAAGTATAACAAAGCCCCCTCATCGAGTATAATAAAGCCCCCTAATCGAGTATAACAAAGGGCCCTGATCAAGTATAACAAAGTCCCCGAATCGAGTATAAGAAAGTCCCCTAATCGAGTACAACAAAGGCCCCTCATCGAGTACAACAAAGGCCCCTGGTCGAGTATAACAAAGTCCCCTGATCGAGTATAACAAAGTCCACTGATCGAGTATAACAAAGCCCCTTGATCGAGCATAACAAAGTCTCCTGATCGAGTATAACAAAGTCCCCTGATCAGGTATAACAAAGCCCCTCATCGAGAATAACAAAGTCCCCTTATCGAGTATAACAATGTACCCTAATCGAGTATAACAAAGCCCTCTGAACGAGTATAACAAAGATCCCTGATCGAGTATAACAAAGTCCCCTGATAGAGTATAACAAAGCCCCCATCATCGTGTATAACAAAGTCACCTGACCGAGTATAACAAAGCCCTCTAAACGAGTATAACAAAGATCCCTGATCGAGTATAACAAAGTCCCCTAAACGAGTATAACAAAGTCCCCTGAACGAGTATAACAAAGTTCCCTAATCGAGTATATTAAAGTCCCCTTATCGAGTATAACAAAGTCCCCTGATAGAGTATAACAAAGTCACCTGACCGAGTATAACAAAGCCCCATGAACGAGTATAACAAAGATCCCTAATCGAGTATAACAAAGTCCCCTGATAGAGTATAACAAAGCCCCCTCATCGAGTTTAACAAACTCACCTGACCGAGTATAACAAAGCCCCCTCAACGAGTATAACAAAGGCCCCTGATCGAGTATAACAAAGTCCCGTGATCGAGTACAACAAAGGCCCCTCATCAAGTATAACAATATCCCCTGATCGAGTATAACAAAGTCCCCTCATCAAGTATAACAAATTCCCCGAATCGAAAATAACAAAGTCCCCTCATCGAGTATAACAAAGGCCCCTTATCGAGTATAACAAAGCCCCCTGATCGAGTACAACAAAGACCACTGATCGAGTACAACAAAGGCCCCTCATCAAGTATAACAATATCCCCTGATCGAGTATAACAAAGTCCCCTCATCAAGTATAACAAATTCCCCGAATCGAAAATAACAAAGTCCCCTCATCGAGTATAACAAAGGCCCCTTATCGAGTATAACAAAGCCCCCTGATCGAGTACAACAAAGACCACTGATCGAGTACAACAAAGGCCCCTCATCGAGTATAACAATATCCCCTGATCGAGTATAACAAAGTCCCCTCATCAAGTATAACAAATTCCCCGAATCGAAATAAAGTCCCCATCGGAGTATAACAAAGATCCCTGATCGAGTATATTAAAGTCCCCTGATCGAGTATAACAAAGTCCCCTGATCGAGTATAACGATGTCCCCTAATCGAGTATAACAAAGGCAACTTATCGAGTATAACAAAGTCCCCCGATCGAGTATAACAAAGCACCCTCATCGAGTATAACAGAGTCCCCTTATCGAGTATAACAAAGTCCCCTGATCGAGTAAAACAAAGTCCCCTGATCGAGTATAACAAATTCCCCTGATCGAGTATATTAAAGTACCCTGATCGAGTATAGCAAAGTCACCTGATCGAGTATATTAAAGTCCCCTAATCGAGTATAACAAAGTCCACTGATTGAGTATAACAAAGGCCCCTCATCGAGTATAACAAAGGCCCCTCATCGAGAATAACTAAGGCCCCTTATCGAGTATACAAAGGCCCCTCATCGAGTACAACAAAGGGCCTCCAGATCGAGTACAACAAAGGCCCCTGATCGAGTATAACAAAGTCCTCCTAGATCCAGTATAACAAAGTCATCTGATAGAGTAAAACAAAGGCCCTCATCGAGTATATAATAAAGTCCCCTGATCGAGAGTAACAAAGTCCACTGATCGAGTATAACAACAAAGCCCTTGATCGAGCATAACAAAGTCCCTGATCGAGTATAACAAAATCCTTTATCAAATATAACAGCCCCTCTTCATATAACAAAAGTCTCCTTATCGAGTATAACAAAGTCCCCTGATTGAGTATAACAATGGCCCCCTATCGAGTATAACAAAGTCCCCTGGTCTGAGGCAACAAAGGCCCCTTATCGAGTATATGTCGCTGTCCCTGATCGAGTACAAACAAAAGGCCCCTGGCCGAGTATAACAAAGATCCCTGATCGAGTATATTAAAGTCCCCTGATCGAGTATAACAAAGTCCCCTGATCGAGTATAACGAAGTCCCCTAATCGAGTATAACAAAGGCCCCTTATCGAGTATAACAAAGTCCCCCGATCGACTATAACAAAGCACCCTCATCGAGTATAACAAAGTCCCCTTATCGAGTATAACAATGTCCCTGACCGAGTATAACAATGGCCCCTCATCGAGTATAACAAAGGCCCCTGATCGAGTACAACAAAGCCCCCTGATCGAGTGCAACAAAGTCCCCTGATCAAGTATAACAAAGTCCCGTGATCGAGTATAACAAAAGCTCCTCATCGGGTATAACAAAGGCCCCTAATTGAGTATAACAAAGGCCCCTGATCGAGTATAACAAAGTTCCCTGATCGAGTATAACAAAGTCCTCCGATCGAGTATAACAGAGGCCCCTTATCGAGTATAACAAAGTCCCCTGATTGAGTATAACAAAGTCCCCTGATCGAGTATAACAAAGGCCCCTGATCGAGGATAACAAAGTCTCCTGATCGAGTATAACAAAGTCCCCTGATCGAGTATAACAAACTCCCCTAATCGGGCAAAGCAAAGTCCCCTGATAGAGTATAACAATGCCCCCTGATCGAGTATAACAAAGGCCCCTGATCGAGTATAACAAAGTCCCCTGATCGAGTATAACAAAGTCCCCTAATCAAGCATAACAAAGTCCCCTGATAGAGTATAACAATGCCCCCTGATCGAGTATAGCAAAGTCCCCTGATCGAGTATATTAACGTCCCCTAATCGAGTATAACAAAGTCCACTGATCGAGTATAAAAAGTCTCCTGATCGAGTATAACAAAGTCCCCTGATCGAGTATAACAAAGTCACCTGAACGAGTATAACAAAGACCCCTGAACGAGTATAACAAAGATCCCTGATCGAATATAACAAAGTCCCCTGATGAAGTATAACAAAGCCCCCTGATCGAGTATAACAAAGCTCCCTGATCGAGTATAACAAAGGCCCCTGATCGAGTATAACAAAGTCCCCTTATCAAGTATGACAAAGGCCCCTGATCGAGTATAACAAACGCCCCTGATCGAGTATAACAAAGTCCCCTGATCGAGTAAACAAAGCCCCCTGATTGAGTATAGCAAAGACCCCTGATCGAGTATAACAAAGCCCCCTGATCGACTATAACAAAGCCCCCAGATCGAGTATAACAAAGCCCCCTCATCGAGCATAACAAAGGCCCCTCATGGAGTATAACAAAGTCCCCTAATCGAGTATAACAAAGTCCCTTGATCGAATATAACAAGGTCCCCTTATCGAGTATGACAAAGGCCCCTAATCGAGTATAACAAAGTCCCCTAATAGAGTAAAACAAAGGCCCCTCATCGAGTATAACAAAGTCTCCTGATTGTGTAGAACAAAGTCCCCTGATCGAGTATAACAAAGGCCCTTGATCGAGTATAACAAATCCCCTGATCGAATATAACA
>NW_024728700.1:0-9288 GCF_018991925.1 Homarus americanus | reverse complement strand
TGATTTTTTTTTCCTGGGGGATTCCGTCATTTTGAACAAGCGGCACCATCGCAGTGTTTGAAGCGCGGCACCACTATACAATTAGCTGGTGTAGCAAGAATTCGTTCCATCTGGCAGTGTTGGCTAGGTTAGGTTAGGTTATTATTTGTTTGTATTCGTATCATTACGTTAGGAAATGCAATATTAACCCGCGATGAATGATCGTTCTTATTCTTTCATGGAGGTGCAGTTGTGCCAATTTTTTTTTCTTCAAACACTGCGACGGTGTTGTTTAAGTTCAAAAATGACGGAATCCTCGGGAAAAAGGGTACCTGCGGCCTGGCCACCCATACCGATGTTGTACACAAAATTGCGCACTGGGATTTTTTTTTGGGCCCAATAAACACTATGAAGGGTGACTTAATGAATTGTAAAATTTACTAAAAAATAGGCTAGGTGTTAAACAGTTCTGTCATTAGGAAAGTCATTTACCAAGAAAAATAATTAAGTGAGCTAATCCATATGTTAAATAATGCATACCTTCCTTCCTAACTATACACGCCACTGTTGGCATAGTGGCTGCCCCTCAGCCTGGGTACTAATGAATACTACCTTCCTTCCTAACTATACACGCCCACTGCTGGCATAGTACGCCCTCAGCCTGGGGTAATTAATGCATACCTTCCTTCCTAACTATACACGCCATTACTGGCATAGGCTGCTCCTCAGCCTGGGGTAATTAAAGCATACCTTTCAAGGTTCTAACTATACACGCCACTGCTGGCATAGGCTGCCCTCAGCCTGATAATTAATGCATACCTTCCTTCCTAACTATACACGCCATTGCTGGCACAGGGCTGCCCTCAGCCTGGGGTAAATTAATGATACCCCTTCCTTCCTAACTATACACGCCACTACTGGCATAGGCTGCCCTCAGCCTGGGGTACTAAAGCATACCTTCGTTCCTAACTATACACGCCACTGCTGGCACAGGCTGCCCTCAGCCTGGGATAATTAATGCATACCTTCCTTCCTAACTATACACGCCACTGCTGGCATAGGCTGCCCTCAGCCCGGGGTAATTAATGCATACCTTCCTTCCAACTATACACGCCACTGCCGGCATAGCTGCCCCCAGCCTGGGGTAATTAAAAGCATACCTTCGTTCCTAACTTATATTACACGCCACTGCTGGCAGCAGGGCTGCCCCTAGCCTGGGATAATTAATGCATACCTTCCTTCCTAACTATACACACGCCACTGCTGGCATAGGCTGCCCTCAGCCTGGGGTACCAATGCATACCTTCCCAATCCTACATACGCCACTGCTGGCATAGGCTGCCATCAGCCTGGGTAATAACGCATACCTTCTTCCTAACTATACACGCCACACTGCTGGCATAGCCGCCCCAGCCCGGGGGTAATTAATGCATACCTTCCTTCCTAACTATACACGCCACTGCTGGCATAGGCTGCCCCTCAGCCTGGGGTAATTAATGCATACCGTTCCTAACCATATTAATGCCACTGCTGGCATAGGCTGCCCCTCAGCCTGGGGTAATTAATGCATACCTTCCTTCCTTACACGCCACTGCTGGCATAGGCTGCCATCAGCCTGGGGTAATTAATTTCCATACCTTCCTTCCAACTATACACGCGCCATTGCTGCATAGTATTGCCCTCAGCCTGGGGTAATTAATGCATACCTTCCTAACTATACACGCCACTGCTGGCATAGGCTGCCCTCAGCCTGGGGTAATTAATGCATACCTTCCTTCCTAACTATACACGCCACTGCTGGCATAGGCTGTCCTCAGCCTGGGGTAATTAAAGCATACCTTCGTTCCTAACTATACACGCCACTGCTGGCATAGGCTGCCCTCAGCCTAGGATAATTAATGCATACCTTCCTTCCCAACTTTACACGCCACTGCTGGCATAGGCTGCCCTCAGCCTGGGGTAATTAATGCATACCTTCCTTCCTAACTATACACGCCACTGCTGGCATAGGCTGTCCTCAGCCTGGGGTAATTAAAGCATACCTTCGTTCCTAACTATACACGCCACTGCTGGCATAGGCTGCCCTCAGCCTAGGATAATTAATGCATACCTTCCTTCCCAACTTTACACGCCACTGCTGGCATAGGCTGCCCTCAGCCTGGGGTAATTAATGCATATCTTCCTTCCCAACTTTACACGCCACTGCTGGCATAGGCTGCCCTCAGCCTGTTTGAATGAATTAGGAATATTGAAAAGTTTTACATATATGGCAACTTATATTGTCATTGTTTATTTACCTCACGCAGTAACCTTTGAGGATGAAGGAGAATATGTTAAAACTGAGTCTGGCCACGGCCAGCTACTAGCTAACCTATACACCATTGTAGACTGTCATGTATATTAGTCAATTGTTTCTTAAATATATGACAACCATATTACACCTCATAGCATAATCTTTGTGTAATTTTACAATACTATGAATTAAGCAAGTCTTTTAATTTACTTGTCATACTTGGTTATACAGACAATGTCATGGATATTTATTAAACCAATATCAGTAGTTCCCCGTAATTAGGCTCTGTCACGCTTAATTACTTAAAATACAGGTTAATGTCTATCGACTGTACAAGAGTCATTAAGGCAAATAAGACTCCCGCTAAGATTTAGACACTTCGTCCCTTGTCTGCCACGGCCCAGGTGGGAGAGGTAATGTCCTTCTCTTTTCATAGCAGTGCTACATGCCTTCTGTAATTAGAGGAGGCAATGGCAACATGCGTTATAGAAAATGTGAATATTATTGGACATTTGTTTTTCTTTTTTACGGGGATTAGCCCACCCGGGCACAGGTCACTGACTCACATCAGGGCCTTGGGGGCAATAATAATAATAATAATAATAATAATAATAATAATAATAATAATAATAATAATAAATTATTATTATTATTAGTAGTAGTAGTAGTAGTAGTAGTAGTATTAGTAGTATTAGTATTATTATTATTAGTAGTATTATTATTAGTAGTATTATTATTAGTAGTATTATTATAAATAGTATTATTATTATTATTATTAGTATTATTAGTATTATTATTATTAGTAGTATTAGTATTAGTATTATTAGTATTAGTATTATTAGTATTAGTATTATTATTAGTATTAGTATTATTATTAGTATTATTAGTATTAGTATTAGTATTATTAGTATTAGTATTAGTATTATTAGTATTAGTATTAGTAGTATTATTAGTATTAGTATTATTAGTATTAGTATTATTATTAGTAGTAGTATTATTAGTATTATTAGTATTATTATTAGTATTATTAGTATTATTATTAGTATTAGTATTATTAGTATTAGTATTATTAGTATTAGTATTAGTATTATTATTAGTAGTATTATTAGTATTAGTATTATTAGTATTAGTATTATTAGTATTAGTAGTATTAGTATTATTAGTATTAGTATTAGTATTAGTATTATTATTAGTAGTAGTATTAGTATTATTAGTATTATTATTAGTATTATTAGTATTAGTATTAGTATTAGTATTATTAGTATTAGTATTATTAGTATTAGTATTAGTATTATTAGTATTATTATTAGTATTATTATTAGTAGTATTATTAGTATTATTAGTATTATTATTATTAGTAGTATTAGTATTATTAGTATTAGTATTAGTATTAGTAGTAGTAGTAGTAGTAGTATTAGTAGTAGTATTATTAGTAGTATTAGTATAATAATTATAAGTAGTAGTATTAGTATTATAATTATAATTATAAGTAGTAATATTAGTATTATAATTATAATTATAAGTAGTAGTATTAGTATAATAATTATAATTATAATTATAATTATTTTAATAATGATTATGTTATTATTTTAATTATTAAATAGTAGATGGTTAGGAATAATGATATTTGAAATAAGCAATAAATAAATAGGAATAAGAATATTTCTTGTAACTCGCATCAGTCCATCAATATCATTTCAAAAATTATAATTCAAAAGAGCGAGTTGCTACCGATAATTCCTTTTGAACATTCACCGAAAAACATTTCTACAATAGTAGTCTACATAAAGGGCATTGATCAACCTGCGCTTCTTATTTTCCGTAATTACCCCCACAGTCACTCACCCAAATGCCACAGAAAACGGATCAACAATTTGGGTAGTGTATAATTCAATGGCCGTACAGGGGACGACAGCGGTGCTCCGAGGTAATAACGCCTCACCAAACAAGATTCCCGTGCACTTTATGAAAAATTTCTCGGCCCCAGGATTTAGAAAAGACTCGACACACATTACGCTGGGCTTTACCCTCTTGACATTTGTTTCTGTTCGGCGAGTTATTTCAATTATATCTTTTAATAAATAGATTATTTTTTATATCTTTTTATAATTTTATCCATAAAAAGTGTCAATAAAATTGGTAATAATAATAATACACCTACCCCAATTATTTCTACAACTGATACTACTGCGAATGCAACCAACAATAATAACAATAGTTGTCGTAGTAGTAATACTATAATAATGTTAGTAACAATGATTTTAATGAAAACAATGATAATGTTTACAAAATTTGCTCATATATAGACAATTCCTTAAATAAACCAGGGCCTTTAAGAGTGTCAAGGTTAGTAATTGCAATATAGTATTTACAACATTTAAACAATTATGAGAGATAGAACTCTAATGAAGTCAGAAAGTATGACCACTTAGAAATAATCTAAGAATATCCGCAAACAATTTTAAAAATTTTATTATATAAACTTTTCGCTAAAGTGATAGTTTAACATAAAATTTGAAACGTGCCAACCAAAAATTACACTCTTTCGTTATTATAACAATCAGAAACAGCCGTGTAGGAATTCGTGGTATAATGTTGTCTAGCACTCAGGATGGATGGAAACTCTAAGGTGGTTTTTTTGTATAATATAAGTTATATGATAGACAGTCTGGTGCTGGAGGTGCCGTGTGGTGAGGAGCTGCTCAGTAGAGACGTTCTGTGAGTAGCGTGTTGAAGGAGGTAGATGTGCAGGAGCTTCGTTAGAGAAGATGTTGCCTGTTGCTGGCCTCCTGGTTGAATGAAAGCTGGACAGCGTGGAGCTTGCTGGAGGAGGTGTTGCGTGTTCAAGAAGAATGCCAGAATGAATCTCAATGGAGAGACAGAGCTTATATACCCAGCAGCCGTGAGTCCTCTATGAGTCATGTTGGGACAACCCGAGAAAGTCGCCGGTCTTTGGTTCCGTTGCTAGGTAACGGTAACATCTGGTGTCGCCGCTCACTTGGTTGCTAGGGAAGATGGTAGCAGCTGGTGACGCCGCTACGCAGTTGTAGGGGAGAAGTCCACTACAGCCGTATCATCAAACATAAGTTTTAAGTAATGAAGATATTAAATGATCTAAAATTTCTGCTTATCCAGTGTAGACAATTGTTACAATGTACTGTACAAACGATAAAATAATCAAAATATTAATAAAATAGTAACTTCCATAATAACATTAGGGTTGCAACAACAGAATGAAAAACATTAGAGAGTGGTTGGTATTCTTGTAAACCAGAAGTTAAGTAGCAGTGTAAAGGGATATTGGGCAGTGACAGTTATTGTTTTGTTCGTCAAACTTAATGCTAAACCCATTGACTTGGTAATAATACAGGTTCATGCACTAACAAATGATAGTGGGGATGAAGTCTTAGGAAATTTTATGAAGATTTAAAAGAAAGCAAAAGAAAGTTTAATGAAAGTCTGATTATAATGGATGATTATAACGCAAAAAATTTGGCAAAGGAAAAGTAGGACCAGAAATAGAACCACATGGGTTGGGTAATAGAGGAGAAATATTAATTGACTTTTGTAAGGAAAACCAGATGATAATTGTCAATTCGTGGTTTGAACAACACCCTCGGCATCTCTTTTCAAGGTCTCACCCAAGGACAATGTAAACCACATACAGTAGTCCGGAATCAAATAGATTACATTTTAATTCAGGAAGGATTAAAAACAATTAGTAAACTATCCAGGGTTAGAATGTGGGTCAGATAACGTCCCAGCAATGAGTTTGGTGAGGGTAACACTTAAACAAAAAAATAATATGGAAAAGATTAAATGGGATTCAGGGAAGCTCAAAGCAGGGGCAGGGATAGAATATGAAATTGAAACCGAAAATAGATTTTCAATATTGTTGGAGGGTAACTTTGATGAACAAGGACCGGGTCTTATTAAACATCTGGACTGTTCCAAAAAATTTTTAATTTACATTAAAGATAAAGTTCTTCTGCTGATTATAAATGTGAAACTCATGTTTTACGGAAATGTTTTATTTTTGGCTTACAGATCTATGAATCACTGGTTAATCATGCTTAACATAAGCTCGTACAAATTTTGCCCTTGTGACGCTGGCGCCACCTGTAAACTCGCACAGGTGCCCATCCAACAGTTGGCGATGAGGACCGGCTTGTTTATTAGGTTAGGTTAGGTTAGGTTAAAAACAGACACTGTTCCTGCAAACAAACGCCAATAAAAATTTTAATATTTATTTCTGCAAAAAATTAGTTGCATACTTAAAATCAGCATTAAAGACTGTACCAGTGACAATTTTTTCAAAAAAATTTAACAGTCCAAATTCTTAATAATATCCCAAGGACCAGGACAACAATTTTATAATTACAAAAATATATATTTGAGACTAGGAAAAAACTATACTAAAAGTAATTAGATGGCAAATTAAATTTTAAAGGAAATAGATAGAAGAAGAATTATGAGAAAACGAAGTGAGGCTTACATATAAGTTTACGAAGAAATTCAGAGAATGCAGACAGGCCAAGAAAGATTATCAAGAAACGAAATGCAAGGAGATTGAAGACGATGACAAAAGGCATAATTATATGGAAATGTACAGAAATATTTAAACAATTGCACCTGAAAAAAAAGAAATACATGGGTTTGGTCTAATAAAAGCAAAGACAATGAGATTCTGTTTGAGGTAGAAAAAGTAAATGAGAGATGGGTAGAGAACGTAAAATAACTATGCCATGATAAGGATAGAGAAGAAGGAGGAACAGCCTGGCCTTGCGCAGGCACCATACCACAGCCAGCGCCTCCCTTTCTACTGCAGCGTAGCTGGCCTCGGTCGTGCTCAGATGTCGGCTACCGCACAGAGCCAACTGCCACCCTCCCCTGCAGCAGAAGGGCGTCTCTGGAGAGGCATAGGCACAGTATTGTTGCAGGACGACGAAGCCGATGCCCTCCCTATTTTTTTTACTATTTTTATTGCTTTTCTAATTTTTATGTTTTATATTCTTGGTTAGGTTTAAGCACTTGTAGCGGAGTGTATGTGGCCAGTTGTCAAGTTATCTTTGTTTGTCTGTTTCTTTGTATGGGCTCACATACATGTAAGATATCTCACACTCAGGATGGAGGTAAGAATAGAAACTCACAATTCGTTTCCTGTATATATATTGTATGTACAGTGCAGTGCTAGGGAGTTGCTGTGTGGTGAGAAGCTTGCTCAGAGGTCCTGTTGGGTGAGGAGCTTGCTCAGGGAGCTGGTTGGTGAGGAGCTTGTTTGGAGGTCTTGCTGGTTCAGGAGAGTAGAGTAGAGTGAATTCTTATCCCATCCGATGGGATGGAGAGAAGACGGTGTAGGAGGAAGGTAAAGGTTAGGAAGTGGGAAATAAAGAGGGAGATTGATAGCAGGTGGGCTGTCCACCTTGACTGGACGAGGTTAAATCTGCCATGCCAGCAGTTCATGTCCACTACAGCAATGGAAGGGAAGCCAAGCTAATCTTAGCTAAGGTAGATTGTGGTGTTTGGGGAGGGGGGCCCTCCGTTGTGAGTCTCTTCGTTTATATTTCGTGTATATTGGCTCTGGTTCTGTGTTGTCAAATGTTATGCTCTTTGGCCACCAGTTGTGTGTTCAGGTAATGTCTTCTTGCATTAATTGTTGGAATATGGGGTCTACTAGTTCTTGTAGTTTTTCCCATATTGCTAATGCTTGATTATGTGTTCTGATGTTGATTGTGGTTAGGTTATGTTCTGTGTGTAGTATGAGGGCCTGAGCTGCCACCATTTATGAGGGCCACTACTGCCACCATTTATGAGGGCCTGGGCTTCCACCATTTATGAGGGCCTCTGTGTGCCAGTAACAATTCCTTGTACTCTCATACTTATTACCATTGGTAGCGTGACGAGAGGAGGCTCGTGGGTAGATGTAATGATAGTATCAAGCAATAGGGAAGAAATAACGGTAAATACTGTAGGTAAATAATAGACAATTATACAAATACAAAATTTATTTAAACATGAATATGAAATTAGGAGAAAGAATTTATTTGTACCAACAGACGAAATCTAGTACTAGGCCCTCAGGCTCAACATACTCACACCACTACTGGGTGGACATACTCAATAACACTCACAACCCTACAGGGTGGACATACTCAATAACACATAACTCTTATAGTCACTTAGCACCATAAAGACCAGGGCAACTGCCACTACAACACTCAGTCGTCAGGGGTGATACTCAAGCAACAGCCATGGGGTCCAGCCACCATGGAGTACTTTCCGACGAACTCTGAAGATCCCAGTGGATTAATCCCGCCACACAAATAGCCCTACTGAGTTAGACACTCATCCACCAATGATGGGGGCTGGTAGTGGTGTGTGGCTTGGTGATCCGGGGTCACCTCGCAGGCCGAGCGTTAGGGCCAGACGAGCCAGCTATGGGGGCCATAGGTAGTCTGACGGCCGGGTCTCACGAAGGTAACTGATCCTACTGGACCTCGGACATCTCCCCAGCCATAGTGGATACAACATCCACGCTACAGACACGGCCTAGGCTGCGTTAGAGACCTGTATGGATGAAAGGACGGGCACTCACTAATGGTAGAAATGCCCGCGGGGCCCTCACTCAAAACAGACCAGGGAGCCCACCTACTTCTATTCCGATGAATTAATTTACTGTACACTCTGACGTTGAAACTGAGACTATGAACTCAGTTTCATTCCCTACTATTATCTTCACTACCAATGCTCTGACTCAGCTATCAAAAGCAAAATCAAATTGATTACAAAGGGTTGGATGGCAACAGGTCCCAACATACAGCGTCGGCTACGAAATCCGTGGATTATATTCAAAGTTCCCTTTAGACAAAGACGGCCTATCAATGACGTCATCAAGGAAACAGAGAAAACGGGGGACGTTTCCACTGGGGGACTCAGAAGGTTTTGTGGACGTTTGAGCGTAATATGAATCCTTAAGGTTTTCAGGTTAGCCGTCATCACGATCATGACAGTAGCTC